>NC_058131.1:570813515-570821282 GCF_016433145.1 Gracilinanus agilis
GAAAGAAGGAAGGAAGGAAGGAAGGAAGGAAGGAAGGAAGGAAGGAAGGAAGGAAGGAAAGAAGGAAGGAAGGAAGGAAAAGAAATGAATTCATGAAGTTACTGGAGACTGAATTTTCATAGGAAACTTTTTCCAGGATAAGACCTAAAGGTAGTTGCTATTTGCATTAGAAGAATCTGCTAATTTTGGACAAAACACAGCTAAAGTATAGCACTAACTAATTTGAGTAAAGTTTTGAAAAACCCATAAAGGAGGAAAAGGTTCCAGTTTAAAAAAACAAACAAATAATTACCTTCATTAGTCTCAAGCAATAGAAGCTTGAATCCAATGAACACACTTAGCAGTTATCAGCAAGAATTGAAGATTTCAGTTTCAACACATTTTAAGAGTAAGTAGCATTGCATGTCAAAAAGAAAATTTTCCCATAAGGAAATTTATGAATTCGAGGGAGAAGTATGTGGCAAAGACAGTTTAGGGATGATCAATTGAGAAATGGGAGTAATATCATGGTAAAAATATGTTATAGACCATCCAGCCAGAAGGAGGATAAGAATGATGAGTTCCAGCAGCACAAGGAGACAGAGAGTCATGATATACAAGTGATGACAGGGGACATCATCTATCCAGACACTTACTAGATCTCTCTTTTCATAAATTATGGAAAAAGAAGAGGTTGCTAAAATTAATATATTGATCACCCAAGAATTTAAGAGAGAGGATTTAAAAGATCTCACAGGAATGATTAATAGGTTCTGATAGCTTAAAATCCTGTTAATATAAGTCATCTTAAAGAGAATATGTTGAAATGTTCTTAGAAACTACATTTTGACACTTTATTTTCTCAGCACTTGCAGAATGAAAAAGGGGGAAGCTGCCTAAAGGAAGGAAACAAGCATTTATTAAACTCCTATAGGTTGCTAGGCATTGTTCTAAGCTCTTTACAAGTATTATCTTATTTGTTTCTCACAATAATCCTGTGAGGTAAGTGCTGTTATGGTTCCCATTTTATAGTTGGAGAAACTTGAGTGACATGACCAGAGTCATACAGGGAGTAAGTGTCTGAGTTCAGATTGGAATTCAGGTCTTCCTGACTCCAGGCTCAAAGGTCTCTTTGCTGTGCCACCAGATGCCCCAGAAATGGATATGACTTACAAGAAACTCACTGAGCCACTCAGATTAAAACAAAACAAAACAAAACAAAACAAAACAAAACAAAACAACTCTCATTCCTTAAGAGAATGAGAACTTGGAATAAATGTAGACTAATCTGGACTCATAGTCTCTGTACAGGAAGACAGTGGAGTCTGAGAGACTCTTCAGGTGAGTGTCTCAGTGTCCTCCCTTCCTTCCAGTGCCTAGCATGGTAGCCATGGAATGGGGATCATATAAGACCTGAGACCTTAAAGGACCATAGGCTCACAGATCTAGAGATAAGAAGAACCTCAAAAGCCATCTAATCCAAATCCCTTTTTTTGGTTACATTGTTTCAGCCATGTATGACTCTTTCTTGATCTAATTTGGAGTTTTCTTTTCTATTTTTTTTTTCAAACCCTTGCTTTCCATGTTGGAATCAATTCTGTGTATTGGTTCCAAGACAAAGAGAGGTAAGGGCTAGCCAATGGGTTTAAGTGATTTGTCCAGGGTAATACAGCTAGGAAGTGTCTGAGGCCAGTTTGAACCCAGGATCTCCTCTCTCTCAATCCACTGAGCCACCTAGCTGCCATCTTGGGGATTTCTTGACAGAAACACTAAAGTGGTTTACCATTTCCTTTTCCTGTTCATTTTACAGATGAGGAAACTGAGACCAATAGGTTTATTATTAGAGACAAGAGACTTGCCCAAGGTCACAAACTAGTGAGTGTCCTAGATCAGAGTTTTGAACTCAAGGAGATGAACCATCCTGACTCCAGGCTCACCTAGCTTCCTCTCTCATTTTATAGATGAGGAAACTGAGGCCCAGAGGAGCTAAGCAACCAAGGAAGGTCACATAGATAGTAAGTAGACATACTTCTGAGGTTCTTTCCGACTTACATTTTATGATTTTTGCCCTCTGAAGAAATAATAAATAATGATGAGAGCTAGCATTTGGCTAGTATGTATTCTGTACTGGGCACTTAGTAGCTTTACAATTAATATCTCATTTGAGTCTTACAACAACTGGAGCCCCATTTTACTGTTGAGGAAACTGAGGCAAACAGAATCTAAGTATCTTGCCTAAGGTCACACAGCTAGTAAGCATCTGATGCCAGATTTAAACTTGGGTCTTCCTGATTCCAGGTCCAACGGTCTATTTGTGAACCTAGCTGTTTATCTGGAATCTAACTACATATGGACAATAATTTAAAAAATAGTTATTTGCGGGGCAGCTGGGTAGCTCAGTGGATTGAGAGTCAGGCCTAGAGAAGGGAGGTCCTAGGTTCAAATACGGCCTCAGACACTTCCCAGCTGTGTGACCCTGGGCAAGTCACTTGACCCCCATTGCCCACCCTTACCACTCTTCCACCTATGAGCCAATACGCAGAAGTTAAGGGTTTAAAAAAAAATAAAAAATATATGTTAAAAATAGTTATTTGCAACTGCATATAGGACATTTATCTTTTCCAAAATATAATAATCATGACTAGCATTTATATAGCACTTTAAAGTTTACAGAGTGTTGTACATATATATTAGTTCCTTGTCTCTTTATACCAACTCTGTGAGGGAGGTACTATTATTATTCTCATTTACAGATGAGGAAACTGAGGCAAACAGAGGTGAAGTGATTTGCCCATGGTAATGCATCTAATAAACATTTGAGGTGGGTTTTTAACTTAGGTCATCCTGACTCCAAGTCCAGCACTCTGATCTGCTTTCTTTTTTTTAACTATTTTCTTTTTTTAAAATTAATTTATTTTAGAATCTTTTCCCATGGTTACATGATGTTCTTTCCCTCTCCTTTGATCCACTTTCCATAGCAACTTTGTAGGGTTGAGCAGGTACTGTATATCTTTAGCCGAGAAAAGAAAATTGAGGACCCTAGACTGCAAGACATTAAATAAGTCACCTAAGATCATACAGCTACATCATTTGGGGACTAGAATGGAACAGCTAGGTGGGCAAGCTCAGTTAGAGTGCTGGCCCTGGAGTCAAAAGAGCATGAGCTCAAATCCAGCTTCAGACACTTCCAAGATAAGTGACTCTGGGTAAGTCGTTTAACCCTGTTTGCCTCAGTTTCCTCATCTGTAAAATGCAGAAGGAAATATCTATAAAATCTGGAGAAGAAAGGCGTTTCTTTGCTAAGAAAACCCAAAAAGGGGTCACAAAGAGTCAGATGTGCCTGAACAACAATAGCCACAAGGGAAAGAAAGCTGTAAGATCAAGGAACGGAGAGAGTAGGGGGGCCAAAGAGCATTTCTGGGGTACGTGTTAGGGAAAGTCCAAAGGATGCAAGCAGCGCATAAAAAGCCAAGTCTTCTTTTTGAATGTAAAGATCAGACAGTGTCCTCCATGGGACCTCATCTCTTATAATAATTCCCACAATTAAACACACAGTACAGGCTGAGACCTCCCAGCAGGGCTCTGTAGAGAATGAGGGAGAGAATCTGCTGCCTTTGAGTTGATGGATCTGGCTGGTTTTTAAATACTCATGGAAGTGGGAGAGAAGTTATTAGGAAGAGCAGAGCCTCTCCAGAGTCCTTAAACCATCAAGGAGGCCGGCTCCTCATTTATTCATCTCCCTTGAGGTTACACACGCAGGTGCTGAAAAGTGGGAAGAATCGATAGAAGGAATCCATAGGAGCAAAGCACCAGGGAGAGGGACGCTGCAGGCCACAGACATTCAGCACGGGGTGGCACAGGACATGTGGACAATAACTCAGGCTTCTACAAGGCCCAGTCCTTGCGGTTCTGACCCAATGCAAGTGAGTGAGCTCAGAAAACCGTCATTCCTGACGTCAGCTGTTTCTAGCTTGCTGGCTCACAACCGTGGATGACAATATTGATGGCACATGGCTCTTTAGCCTAGTATTTAAACTTCCCTTTGGGGGGGCAGCCAGGTGACCCAGTGGATAGAGAGTCAGGCCTAGAGATGAGAAGTTCTTGGGTTCAAATCTGGCCTTAGACACTTCCTAGCTATATGACCCTGGGCAGGTCACTTAACGTAGTTTGCCTAGCCTTTACTGCTCTTTCCTCCTTGGAACCAATTCTTAGTAGTGATTCTAAATGAAAATAAGGATTAAAAAAAAAAAGACTTTTGTCTCACTTGGCTCCAATCTACTTCTTGAGCCTTATTTCTGATGGAAAGCATATTGGATTCAGTGTCAGAAACTATGTGCAAATCCTGCCTCTGACATGCATTACTCTGTGACCTTAAGTCATTTAATTTCTCTTGCCTTATTTGTCAAATGAGGGCTTTGTATAAAATTGTCTTTAAGGTCCCTTCCCACTCTAAGTCTATGATTCTCTGACTCTCTGGGTCTTAGTTTCCTGTTTGTACAATGAGAAGGTTGACTTAGAATTAGATCAAGGAGTCTTAATCCTTTTAGTGTCAAGGACCCCCCTCAGGAAGCCTGGTGACATCTGATCCTTTTTAGGATCAATTTGCTTGTGAATTGAACTTTGAGTCAGAGTTGCACAAAGTCACCAGCCTCATTCTCTTCCAGAGTCATTAAAATCCAATGGCAAACCAAAAGTCAGGATGATTAGAGATGGCCCTGGATGCAGTAGCATCTTCAATATCTGACCAAGCTCTAAGCATTCCATAGGATTTGCTTTGGCTGCCTTCATAGCCCAATGGAAAAAATTGTTCTCATCTGGAGGAATCACCAAGGAAAGACTAAAGTTATACCCCCCAAACTCACCGGCAGATTTAAGACTTGTCCGCTACCCTCAGCCTACTTTAACCTGTTTGCTGAGATGGTTTTTACCAGAGTGTGGCCACTGCTCATGTTACTGCTTCTCTGGACCACAGGTGAGAGTTGGATGAGAGGTGAACACCAAAGGTGGGTGAGCAGCCCTGAAAGGGCTCAGCAAGCCCTCACACAGGAGGTTCTAGTCTTCCCCAAACACCCCATACACCCATACCAGTACGGAAAAGCTGACAGACTTGCTGCAAGACATGGTATCTCATCTTCTGCTGGATTTGGTCTGTAGTTGGGGCTGTGCTCCTTCCTGGGCTTAGCTCTTGGGACACTAATGTGGGACTCAGCTGGACAGAGGAATGGGGAGTAAGAGTTATTTGCAAGTTGTCTCCCTAAATAAAATGTGAGTTCCCTGAGTTTGGAGCAGTGTTTTTGTATTGCCTTCAAACCCAGGGCTTATCACAGTGACGGGCACCAAGCGAGCATTTAGTAAAAGCTTCTTGGCCATTGACTGACTTGATTACTTTTCCAGGTACCATTGTTTTAAAATGGTGTCTATCTGTGTCTGTGTATGTATGTATGTATATATGTTTCTATCTATCTATCCATCTATCTATGTATCTATATAGCTTTCTATTTGTATCTATCTATCCATCCATCTATCTACCTATCTACCTATCTCTCCATCCCTCTCTCTGACTGTCTGTCTATCTAGCTATCTTTTAATCTATCCATCTATCCACTTATCTATCATCTACCTGTTGCATCTGGGGCACCTCTCACAAATAGTTTCCCATAAAAGTTATACCAACTGCAAGGCACTTTGTAGATCAGCACCCACTCCAAACATGACTCAGAATATTGCTGATGTAATGACTTTTACCAGCCAAGGGACATATTTGTTCAAAATAAGACATTTAATTAAAAAAAATTGACAAGAAAGAACTCTACCCCATCCCTCCATGAATACACTGGGAACATTTCCTACAGGTTATCTGACTACCAGGAAGCAGAAGATAAACATACATGGCCAGGGAATATACATGAAAGGTCCTACTTTAGGAATTCATATGACTAGGACATATACACACACATATACATATACATACATACATACATATATATATGGTTATATATATATATATATATATAGAGAGAGAGAGGAAATAAGTGATAGATTCACTTTTCCTGAATTCAAATCTGTCCTATGTCACTTAACCGTATTTGCCTCAGTTTCCTCATCTATAAAATGAGCTGGAGAAGGAAATGGTAAGCCACTTCAGGAGCCTTGGCAAGAAAACCCAAAATGGAGTCAGGAAAAAATCAGATGTGACTGAAAAACCGGCCAAATGATGACATACAAATAATATGCTCAGGCAGGGCACATGCCTGGCTAGGATAACTGATACGACATGCTATAGAGCTGCTGCTGCTGCTGCTGCTGGTGTGCTGCTCTCTGATAGGTGTCATCAATGCTCTTGGCTGGTCTCCTGCTTGCTGAGCTGCTCTCTACATTCATCTCCTGAGCTTCAGTTCTCCAGCCTTTTCAGGATCAGCTTTGGCTCTCTACAACTATTAGCTGGGTGAAGAGGGAGGTGTTTAGTGTTCAGTGACTAGATGCCTCTCCTTGACAAAGACAGGCATGTCACCTTCAGTGCATGGCTGAGAACTATGAGCTATCATACCCAGCTAGGCAGTCAACAAAAGTTAGAAGAATGCCCAAAGCAGAGATTATCAATTCTTTTCATTGACTTTCTGGTGTTGATTTGAAGTCCTCATTCACAGATAACAATATGACAGCTTATGAATTTTCTTTTAACTTCTACCAAGTCCCTAGTTAGGATACTAGGTTCCCAAAACCTATTCTGAGGACTTGGTCTAAATAACCCTCACAGGAGCTATGAAGAGACTAGGACCATGACATCCATCTAGTATCTCCAGATTCTTTTTGAATAGCATAGCAATCAGGATTCACATGGTGCTTTATTATGCATTTCTATGAGCAATAAAAACTTCTCTGGTGTGCCTACATATAGCTTTTGTGAATTGTTTGTTATTAACATATATATGTATATAGATATATACATATATACATATATATACATATATATATATGATTATAGAATCTTAGAGCTAGAAGGAAACTGTGTCCTCTCATTTTATACCTAATTAGACAGAGGTGGTGAGCAATCTAGCAAGAAGGAATAAAAATTGGTTTACAATGAGAAATTCGAGAAACAAACTTGCATTATCATTCAGTGACTTAAAATGAACCACCCTTATTTTTTCAAATTATTTTTTCCTCAACTACATGTAAAAACAATTTTAACCACTTTTTAAAAAATTTTGAGCCAAATTCTCTATCTCCCTTCTTCACTTCCCTCCCCTCTTTGCAAGATGGCAAGCAATCTGATATAGATTTTACATGTACAATAATGTAAAACATTTTTCCATATTAGAAATTTTGCAGGAAAGAATTAAAACAAAACAAAAAATGAAGAAAGAAAAAGAAGTATAGTATGCTTTAGTCTGTATTCAGACTTTCATCATGAGTCCTTGGGGATTGTCTTAGAGCACTATATTGCTAATAATTAAGTTATTCACAATTGTTCATCATACAATATTGCTATTACTGTGTACAACAATTCTTCTGGTTCTGCTCACTTCATTTTGCATCAGTTAATGTAACTCTTTCCAGGTTTTTCTGAGATTATCCTTCTTGTAATTTCTTATAGCACAATAGTATTCCATTACAATCATATACCATAACTTGTTCAGTCATTCTCCAACTAATGGTCATCACCTCAATTTCCAAATCTTTGCCCCTTCAAAAAGAGTTCCTATAAATATTTTTGTACAAAATGGGTCTTTCTTTCTTTTTCTTTCTTTTTCTTTCTTTCTTTCCTTCTTTCCTTCTTTCTTCCTT
>NC_058131.1:570821312-570842613 GCF_016433145.1 Gracilinanus agilis
TTCTTTCTTTCTTTCTTTCTTTCTTTCTTTCTTTCTTTCTTTCTTTCTTTCTTTCTTTCTTTCTTTCTTTCTTTCTTTCTTTCTTTCTTTCTTTCCTCTTTGGGGTAATGACCTAGTCATGGTACTGCTGGATCAAAGGACATACACAGTTTTAAAGTTGTTTGGGCAGAGTTCCAAATTTCTCTCCAGAACATCTGGATTAGTTCACAACTCCACCAACAAATGCATTAGTGTATCAATTTTCCCACACTCCTTCCAAATTTTATCATTTTCCTTTTCTGTCATATTGGTCAATCTGAAAGGTATGATAATACCTCAGAGTTTGTTTTAATTTGCATTTCTTTCATCAAGAGTGATTTGGGGCATTTTTTCATGTGTCTATATAGCTAGCTTTGATTTCTTCATCTGAAAACTGCTTGTTCATATCTTTTGACCATTAATAGATTAGGGAAGCACTTCCTTTATTTAAAAAAAAAACACATTTTTTCCAATAACATGTGAAAACAGAGTTTAACATTCATTTCTTTTTAAAACTAATTAATTAAGAATATTTTTCCATGTTTACATGTTTCATAATCTTTCCCACCCCTCTTCCCTCCCCCCTCCGTGAACTGACAAATAATTCCACTGGGTTATACATGTATCATTATTCAAAACCTATTTCTATATTATTCATATTTGAAATAGAGTGATCTTTTAAAGCCAAAACTCCAATCATATCCCAATCCAACCATGTAATTGATCATATGTTTTTCTTCTGCTTACTATTCATTTCTAAATTTTTTAAATTCCAAATTCTCTCCTCCCTCATTGATAAAGCAAGCAATTTGATATAGGTTATAACCTTTAAATAATATGGGGTAGCAAAAAAATTCCAATCCATTAATGTAAAAGTTAAACATAAATTCCAACCTCTGCCTTGCCAATGACTACCTGCGTGACGTTGGGTAAGTGCTTCTCTCTGTGCCTCAGTTTCCCTCATCTGTAAAAGGAAGAACTATGCTCAGAGGATTCCTAAGGTTCAATCTATATCTTAATTCTATTATGCATATAATCTTGTATTCAATACTGCTAAACTGTCATTTTGGGAGCTCTGGGAAAATCATCCATGCATTGCTGATAGCCTCTTCCACCCTCCAACCTGCTTACTGCCCTCATAACCCAAAGTTTAAGGGTAGAGTCACTAAATCTCATATTATGACTGATTTTTTCTTTTTAAAAATTTAAAGTTTTATCGATTTTTTTGTTTTTATAACATAGCCATATCCAGAAATATCTTTTCTCCCTGTAAAAACCCATTTACCCAGTCAGTCTTCCCTTATAAAAGAAAGATAAGCAAAGCCTCCCTAGAAAGCTACCACATCTGATTGTATGTTCAATGTTCTGGACTCCTTTTTCACACCCTCCAAGGAAGGAAGGGAAGATAATTTCCTTTTCTCTTATTCAAGGCCAAGATTGGTTATTACAGTTACATTGTGTTTGGGTTTCAATTTGGTGTTCTTTTTGTTTACATTATTGTTGTCATTATCATAGTGTTGCCAAGTCCCTGAATTTCTCACTTTTGTTGTTCCTTGGAGGTTAATAATTATATTTACATAACAGAATTTGCTCAGTTATTTCTCAATCTACTGGAACCCATGTTGGTGCCAGGTTTTGTTTTTGTTTTGGCTACCCCTGCTATGGATATTTTGTGATAAACAGAATCTTTCCTTTTGTCATTGACCTTCGTAGGGTGCAGATCTAAGTGAGATTTCCAGGTCAAAAGGTAAAAATAGTTCTGTGGTTTTTCTGCAGCAGACCTATTTGCCAGTTATCCTCCCTCTCTACCAGGAATGGGACAATATGAAACCTAGGATTATTCAGTGATGTATGATTGAAGTAAATTTGGAGGCCAGTATATTGCAACATGGGAGCTTTCTTAGGTTTCTTAATGTCCTCTTGTTGCCAAATCTCTCTATCCATCAGTTAATGCAGTGTTGGGACTACCTTGGGACTCTAGACAGAGCCCCATGACTACTGACAGCATGCCTGAAGAAATAGGGAAGAGCTCAGAAGATGATGATGAATATGTAGATATTACTCACTTTCAAGTTTAGACAATCAACAAAAAAATAAATCAAGTCCTGATTTGTAGTATTTGCCAATTTCCAAGGTGTAAATGCTCACACTGAAAATTTATAGCCATTGTAGTCGCTTTTGATAGGACTCTAGGTATGAATTAAATTATCCCTTTTTTAAAAAGAAATTTTTACATCTTTAATATTTTATTTTTTACAATTACATGTAAAAAAATTCAACTTTTTGTTATTTTTACAATTTTGAGTTCCATATTCTCTCCTACCTTCCTCCCCTTCCTACCCATTGAGAAGGGAAGCAATTTGATAAAAGTTTTACATGTCACTATTGATTAGAGAAATGAAAACCAAAACAAAATTCTCAGATTTCATCTCAATGCCCATCAGATTGCTTAAAATAAGAAAATGAGAAATGAGCAAAATAACAAATGACTAGAGACACCAATACACTGTTAGTGGAATTGTGAACTAATGCAACTATTAAAAAAAATCCTTACTTTCCATCTTAGGATCAATACTGTGTATTGGTTTCAAGGCAAAGAGCAGTAAGTGCTAGGCAATGGGGGTCAAGTGACTTATTTAGGGTCATACAGGTAAAGAATGTCTGAAGGTAGATTTGAACTTACGACCTCCCATCTCTATTCCTGGCTCTGAATTCACTGATCCATCTAGCTGCCCCAAATCCAACCATTTTGGAGTGTAATTTGGAATTACATCCAGAGAGCTATAAAATTGTGTATACCCTTATCTTTGCTGGGTCTATATCCCAAAGAGGGCAGAGAAAAGGGGAAATAACCTTATGTTCTAAAATATGTACAGCACTTCTCTTTGTGGTGCCAAAGAACTGGAAATTTAGGGGATACCCATCAATTGGGAATGACTAAACAAATTGTGGTAGATTGTTATGATGGAATACTAATGTGCCACAAGAAATAAAGAGGAGCCTAATTAAAAAAACTTGGAAAGAAGATACACGAGATAATGAACAGCAAAATGAGTAGAACTAAAAGAATATATAGAGCTACAGATTTAATATTCGAAGAATAACTTGTGAATGTTCATCTCTAAAGAATGAACTGAAAAATGGAAGACATAATCTATATATACACATCTGTTTCCCAGATGATGCCTTCTATGTTACATGGAGGGAAAGGAGGGGTTGAGACACTTGTAAATAAATTCTTTTAATAAAAAATTTAAGTTATTCATGTGTAGTCATGCAAAACATATTTCCATGTTAGTCATGTTGTGAAAGAAAATGAAGACAAAAAAAAACAAGAAAGAAATTAAAAAAAACCAGTATAATTTAATCTTCATTCAAATTCCATTAGTTCTTTCTATGAAAGTGGATAGCATTTTTCATCACAAGTCCTTTAGAATTATCTTGAATCTTTTTATTGAGGAGAATAGCTAAGTCATTCACAGTTGTTCATCTTATAATACTGCTGTTACTATGTACAATGGACCTCCTGGTTCTGCTCATTTCACTTTTGCATCAATTCATATAATTCTTTCTATGTTTTTCTGAAACCATCCTGCTCATCATTTCTTATAATACAATAATATTCCATCATAATCATATATCACAACTTATTCAGCTTTTTCCCAATTGATGGGCATCCCATCAATTTTCAATTGTTTGCCACCACAAAAAGCTGCTATAAATATTTTTGTGAATATAGGTCTTTTTCCTTTTTAAAAAAAATTCTTTGGGATATAGACTTAGTAGTGGTATTGCTGAGAAAAAGGGTATGCAGAGTTTTATAGCCCTTTGGGCACAGTCCCAAATTGTTCCCCAGAATAGTTAAATAAGTTCAGAACTCCATCAACAGTGCATAAGTCTCCCAATTTTCCACATCCCCTCTAATATTTGTAATTTTCTTTTTCTGACATACAAGTCAATCTGATAGGTAGGAAGTGGTACCTCAGTGTTGTTTTGACTTGCATTTCTCTAATCAAGAATGATTTAGAGCATTTTTTCCATATGATTTTAGATAGTTTTGATTTCTTATTCTGAAAGCTGCCTATTCACATTCTTTGACCATTTATCAATTGGAGAATGACTCATTTTTATAAATTTGACTCAGTTCTCTATATATTTGAGAGATGAGGCCTTTATCAGAGAAACTTGTTATATTTTTTCCCATTTTCTGCTTTTCTAATTTTGGCTATGTTTGTTTTGTTTGTGAAAACCATTTTAAATTTAATATAATCAAAATTATCTGTTTTATAATCAGTAATGCTCTCTATCTCTTATTTGGTCATAAATTCTTCCTTTATTGATCTGACAAGTAGATTTGACAAGTAAACTATTCCATGCTTTCCTGATTTGCCTATGGTATTACCCCTCATGTCTAAATCATGTGCCCATTTTTTCCTTATTTTGGTATATGGTGAAAGGTGTTGGTCTATACCTAGTTTCTGCCTAATTGCTCAAACCTTTGATTTCCATCTTAGAATCAATACTGTGTATTGGTTCCAAGGTAGAGGAGCGGTACGGGCTAGGCAATGGGGGTTAAGTGACTTGCCCAGGGTCATACAGTTAGGATGTGTCTGAGATCAGATTTGGAACCAGGACCTCCCATCTCTAGGGATGGCTTTTAATCTACTGAGCCACCTAGCTGCCCCCAAATCTATCATTTCTTTAAGTGGTTTTCACCTGTGACTCTAGTTTAGAGGCATAAGGAACAAGAGATCTTGAATGACAAAAAAGAAACCATATACCCCCTTTTTTTTTTTTAAATGTTCACCTTCCCTTCAGAACTGAATCTAGTTCAGCATACGTGAGTCCAAAACTGGGACCCCCAGTGAGAGAAAGAATCCCTGCTCCATGTCCCAAGGCAGGATCTATTGTTGTTAACTATAAAATGAGGGTTAGATGACTTGTGAGATGCCTTCCTGATCTAAATCCTATAGTCCTAAATTACTTAACCTCTCTGAGGTTGGATTAGATGGTTAGATTCCTTATTCCTTAGATTCCTCATCTACAAAATGAGTGACATGGACTAGACAATTCCTAAGGTTCCTTCCAGTTCTAAAAATCTATACTCCTTTCCCCTGGAACCCATTCAAAC
This sequence comes from Gracilinanus agilis, assembly GCF_016433145.1. Taxonomy (NCBI): domain Eukaryota; kingdom Metazoa; phylum Chordata; class Mammalia; order Didelphimorphia; family Didelphidae; genus Gracilinanus; species Gracilinanus agilis. Next base: position 570,826,462 of record NC_058131.1, read on the forward strand.
TCAATGAAAGACTTCTAAGTCCTCTTGCAGACCTACACAGGCAGGGATGTTCCTTCCCCAAGAACTAATTTAAGGAAAATTTAAATGTTAACAAATAAATAAAGGCAAGCAACAGTGAGCTAGTAATAAGATACCTTTGGATGTTCATTATGCTAGATTTCCAGACAGTTAAATTGGTTAATGCATTTCCCTTTGGCTTCCATATCAATCTCCCAGACTGTCTGAAGATGTAGCATCTTCCACTCCCTGTTATACATTACAGCTTAAATGCCTCAGTGACACCAGCGGTGGCTTTCTCACCAGGTAGAGGCTTGATTCATGGACAGCAGTGGGGTGAGGAAAATTGATTGCTCTCGATTGTCACTGCGCCAATGATTATCTCGCTGAGTTGCCAGGGAAGAAAAGCAAAAAGCAAGCTAGAAAAGGCAATTAATGGAAAATGAAAAGAATTTATTTAATTAATCATTTCCTGTAAATAAATGCTCCAGGATAAATCATAGCATTGTTTTGGAGGGAGAAGGAGGTGGTATTTCCTTTAAAAGCATGACCTGGGGTGAGCAACTAGGCGGCTCAGTGGATTGAGAGCAAGGCTAAAGATGGGAGGCCCTGGATTCAAATTTGGCCTCAGACACTTCCTAGCTGTGTGACCCTGGGCAAGTCACTTAACCCCCATTGCTTAGCCTTTACCGTTCTTCTGCCTTGGAACCAATACACAGTATTAATTCTAAGATGGAAGATAAGGATTTATAAAAAAGGCCCGGTCCTATGAACATGCAGGTACTGGGACAGGAAATAGATGGAGGAGATGGAAAGATGGAGACAGGAGAAAGGAATAAGACTTTTGGGGATCATAGATCTAAAACTAGAAAGAACGTTAACGGTTACCTAGTTTAATACCCGATTTTTTTAGATGAATAAATTGAAGCCTTGAGACATAAATGAACTTGTCCAAGGTTGCACAGGGTGTAATTGGCCGAGTTAGGATTTGAACTCGGGTTCTATGACACGATTCAGCACTCTTTCTACTGGATATATCCACAGTGATATTGTTTCCCTCTTGTTCTTTCACAAAAAGTATCATGTATAATGGCTAGAAAGCTGACCTCAGAAGTCAAGAAGGCCTGGGTTCAAGGTCTGCCTCAGACCCATACTGTCTTATGTGACAGTGAGCAAGTCACTTTACTTTTCAGTAATTTGTACAACTTTCTAAGACTATAAATTGCAGAAAAGGTGCTGACTTGCATTGATAGAAGTGTCCTAACCTGGGAGATCCCTATATGAGTAATATCATTTGACCAGTCCCTTTCCCTATTCCTATTTTTCTTTCATATAATGTGGCTCAGGAGAGGTAGTGGAACATAATGGATAGCTTGGTTTTGGAGTCAGGGAGTTCTTCCAGGTCCTACTTTTATTTATTTATTCATTTATTTATTCATTCACTTATTTATTTATTCATTTGTTTGTTTGTCTATTTATTTATTAAGGCAAACAGGGTTAAGTGACTTGCCAAGGTCACATAGCTAGTAAGTGTCTGAAGGTGGATTTGAACTCAGGTCTTCTTAACTCCAGACCCAGTACTCTATCCACTGTGCCACCTGGCTGCCCCTCTGGTCCTACTTCTCATATATACTGGCTGTGTGATTCTAGGCAATTTATATAGCCTTTCAGTGTCCCAGAAAACTCACTGACTATATAAGTTGTAGAAGAATAGCTGATTTATTTGCATTAATTGGGACTCTATCCAATTGGATTTCCCTAGATAGATGAAATCATAGATGAAGACCAAGAAAAAAAATTGTGGTTCAGAACTCAGTGGAATAATTAGGAATAGGGGAATAAAGATAACTAAACAGAATGGAATCTTGTCTCCTGATTTTTAGGCACACAGGCTATAAGGGAATATCCTTCAGACACTAAGTAGTTACTCCTGACCCACAGTCACTAGAAGATTATTGAGTCTTGTTATCCACCATTGGGATGAATTGTTGCTAAATTCCACTTATTGACAATGGCAGTTGTTTGTATTGGGAATGTGGAAGAGAGTGAGTGTCTATAAAAGGGAGTCTAGTTATCTGACCTGAATCCATGATTCAGGTCTTGGATTTATAAGCATATGGATTCATCATATGATCAATTTCTAGGACATTAAGAATAGCTTTTCGCCCTACCAAATGCTTCCCCAACCTGGTTGCTGATATCTTGATTTCCACCATTAGAAATTTTTTTGCCTTTAATTTGAGTAAAAGAAAGAACTGATTTGAAGACAGAAAACTGTATTTAAATCCTTCCCCTAACTGGTTGTGTGAACAAGAGAAATTGTTTACACCTTTCCAAATTTTAGTTTCTTCATCTGCAAAATAGAGATAATATTCACACTGAGTATCTCAAGAATATTTTGAGGTGTATTTAAAAACACTATAGAAATGTGAGTTGTTGCTATTGGTTTGAGGCCTTGTCCATTATTAAAGTAGAAATTCCCACTTGGGCATGGAGATAGGGCATGGTACAACCCATTAATCATTTGGCCTTCATTAAAATCTTAGTGGAATAAGTTTATTTAATTCTTTTCTGAGAGTAGCTTTTGCTAGAGGGAGGAGAAAAAGGAAATAAGGACATAGATACCTAATGAGAGAAAAGGGACGATAGAAGAGGGGAAATTGGAACAAAGTAGAGAGATTGGATCACTAGAAGCCAAACCTGACTGACTTCACAATCTTCCCCAGGTCTGGCCCTGGCTCTAACTGGTCCCCGAGGGATCATAACTTGGATAGTTATTTCTGTGATTCTTATCCAGATATTTTCTCAAGCAGGCCTCAGAGAATTTCAAGCACTCTTCTCTCTCTCTCTCTCTCTCTCTCTCTCTCTCTCTCTCTCTCTCTCTCTTTTTCTTTCTTTCTACACACAAACACACACAATGTCTTAAAAGCTTAAAAGTATACTAAGATATTTGAAAAAGGTACTAAGATATAGCCTCTGTGTATATTGTGTGTATGTGCACACATATGTATATAGACACGTATACATGTGTATAAATACACATGCACATGCACACAGGTACTATCAATATACAATGCATTCTCTACATATATGTATATACACTAGATGGGTGATAGATAAATGGTAGATGATAGATGGTAGACAGGTGATAGATGGATAAATGATAGCTATATAGATACATAGATGATTGATAGATGATAGAAAGATAGACAGATGGATAAACAGACAGACAGATAGACAGATAGATAGATAGATAGATAGATAGATAGATAGATAGATAGATAGTTGGCAGATAGGCAGATAGATAGATAGTAAGGGGTCTCTAGAATGGGCTGTACAGGTCAGTCAGGCAGCAAATAGCTAGTGATGACAATAATACAAATCAGAAATCCATTGGGTTCTTTATTCCCTCTGACTTGCCCTGTTTAGCAAAGAACAGATGTTCCTTGTCTCTCTTCTCAAAGGCCAGATGACTACCTGTTAGGGATACTGCAGAGAAAAGTTTTAGGTTGGTAGCAATAGGATTAGATGATATTGATTGATTAAGCTCCTACTATGAGCTCCTCTTCTAGGAACTTTAATCGTTCTCTCTCTCTAATCTCCAGTCTCTCTTATCTGCCTCCTTCCCCCTTTTCTCCACTTCCTCACTTCCCATTCCCATTTTAGCCCCTTACAGCCTATTTCTGATTATTTGCCAAAAATTTCTCTTTCTAAGGTTAGAAACGCTTAATTGCTTTATTCAATGTTTTTTTCAGTCTTCACTCTTTTTTAACTCCGAATTAGCTTGTGGCATTGTCAGCCTAATTGTCCTCCTGAATATTCTTTCTTCTCTCGGCCCCAGTGAAATTACTCTCCTGGTTTTTATTTTTCCTCTCTGACCACACCTTCTCAGCTCCTTTGTTAGATCATTATCCCATCTTGTCCCCTAACTAAGGGTGTCTCCCAAGATTCTGTCCAAGATTTTTCTTCTCTCTTCCTCTCACTCTCTTGATAATCCTATTAGATCTCTTTGGTTCAATTCTCATCTCTACCAGAATTGCTTCAAATCATGGCATATCTAGTTCTTATCTTTCCTGAATTTCCTAAATTCTAGTCCCACATCAACAATCCTCAGGGGTGTATCTCCTCCTAGATGGTCGGTAGGCACTTGAAACTCAGCGTATTCAAAGTAGAACTCTGTAGGTCTTCTCCACCCTCCTCCCCACCTTCCATTCCTCCTTCAAACCTATCCTTCTATAATCATCCAAGTTTCCAACCTTGGAATCATCCTTGACTCTTCCCTCTCTCGGTCATCCAACATCCACTCAGTTGCCAAATCTTTTCCACTTTGTTTCCATAACATCTGTTGAATCTATTCCCTTCCCTTCACTCACTTTGGCCTCCATGATAATTCAAGTCTTTCCTCAACCCTAGACTATTGCAATAGACTCTTAAAGGATCCCCCCACTTCCAGGCTCATATTGTTTAGTAATTCCACAGCTAATGACAAACACAATCTTGTAAAGAATGGATCTGACTATGATTCTCCTCTGCTCAAAGATCTCCACTGGACCCGAATTGCTTCTAGCACGGAATATCAATTCCTTTCTTTGGCATTTGATGCCCTTTATAATTGAATTCTCAAATACTAACTAAGTGACCCTGGGCACATCACTTAACCCTGTTTGCCTTCATTTCTTCTTCTGTAAAATAAGCTGGAGAAGAAAATGGCAGCCCACTCCAGTATCTCTGCCAAGAAAATCCCAAATAAGGCCATGAAGAGCTGGGCACAACTGAAATGACCAAACAATAACACAATTGAGTTCTAGCCCACCTCCCCACACTTACTTTGTCTTATTCCTTTTCACGTGTAAGTGAAAAGTTTGGCCACTTTCCAGTCAAATCAGCCTACTTGCTATTTCTCAGACTCACCATTTCTTCTCCTGCCTCCATGTTTTTATCTGGTCTGTCTGTCCCCAACATGGAATGCACTTCCTCTTCATCTTTGTCTCTTAGAATCCTTGACTTCCTTTCAGGCTTTGCTCAGGAGTTAAATTCTTCTGAGCCTTTTCTGGTAACCCTCACCCTTAGTTATTGGTGTCCTCTCTTTCCTTAAAACCGTCTAACATGCACTTAACTGATGACATGTTGTTTCCAAACCAGGTATTATAAAAATATTGTTTTTCATTCTCTCAACAAAAAACAGGTGGGATGGTACAGTGAGAAAAACCTAGATTTGGAATGAGAGGATCTGAGTTCAAATCTCAGTCCTGTTATTTATATATATGACCTCAGGCAAGTCGCTTGGATCTTGGGATTCCTTATCTGTAAATGAAGGCATGTTGGATGAGAGGACCTTTAAGGTCCTTTTTGAACCTAAAATTTTGCTGACATCCCTCCTTGCTCTAAATCCATGACCCTATGTTGGATCCTTCAGCAGAATATAAACTCCTTAAGGTCAGAAGTCAAGTCATTTTTATCCTTGCCTATCTAGAGCTGAGTGGTTTGAATATACTTACTTTTTTTTCAAATGTTTGTTAAATTAAATTGAATTGCTATAGGCATTTGAATGAATGAATGAATGAATGAATGAATGAATGAATGAATGGCTTTGAGACAAATGGGTAGATTCAGATTCACATCTGAAGTTGGAATAGGTATATTTCTGTGTTTTTGGTTTTTCCTCTAAGACACTAGGCTTTGGGAGCCTGGATTAGGATCTGGTCACTCTTCTTTCCATTAAGGTGTCCATTTTTTTTTCCATAGCAATATCCTAGGGAGGAGAACTATGGGTGAATTGGTAGCTTTACCACCAGGATGCAATAGCCCCCACCAAAAAGCCAAAGAGAACTATTGTCATCTCCAAAGTGGCTTCATTGACCTGTCACCTCCCCCTTGAGTAATTCTCAGGACCGAGTCAGTCCTGGGCTTTCAAATGCCAGATGCTCTGATTTGTTCCATTGGTAAATGCCTCCCTTTCCTCACTGCGCGGGCAGTGGGATACTTCACTACAATGATTCCTGCAAATACATAGATTAAATTTGGGAGTGGGAGGTAGAACAAGAGCAAAACACCCAGCATCCTCCACCTCTACCCACCCACAAAAGAATATTAAAAAAAAATCAGGATGCTTCTCCAGACCATCAATAAGCTATCTAGACCACAAAAATACATTAGACAGATTCCATAATGGCAGCATGTTAAGGACTGTAGAACTTTCTAAAATTAATTTTCTTCATTTTGGTTTATTAAAATTGCTCTCATCTATCTCCCCTGTTAAATATTTTATTTTTTCATATTAATGGCTGCAATTTCAGCTACTGCCTGTTTCTGTCATTAACACTGTACAAACTTAATATCATTAGTAGTTTTTCCCTTAATTATGTGACTAGAGAAGAAAAACATCAAAGTTTCCGTGAAATTGGAATAGTATATCTAAATTGCCTCATGTTTATTTTAACATTAACAGTAAATGAAGCTAATGGCCTTTTATATTATTAAAAGCACTCATTTGTGTCCTGCCTGTTCTAATATATAACAAAGCTTTAAAAGATGTTAAATAATTAGTTATTTAATAGGGATGTGTGGAATAGATCAAATGAAAGGAAAACTTCATAGGAACCGGAGCCGGGATTCGCTGTGGCCCCTTTAATGCCCCAGAACAGGATTTCTTCTAAACACGTCTTGTGCCCCACTGTTAATCTGATTGCTCTAATTCATAATGACTCTAGAGAGTTGAAGCCAAGGAATCTATTGCCTTGGATCTGGGTAGGACTCACATATGCGGTGATAATGTTTGCAATTATTACAAGGTGATGGGCATTCATAATTCAATACCTGTAGAAGGACCGCTCCGGACCCAAGCCACTACTTCCTAGAGGGGAAGAGGGAGCAGCCTTGTTGTTTCTGGGAAAGGAAGGCAAATAAGGATCATAGGATTCTAAATTCAGAGTCAGAAGAGATCTTAGAGGATGAAGAAATGAAGGCACGAAGGAATTGTGACTTGCCCTAGGTAGCACAGTGGATAGGGTACGGGATTTGCAGGAAGACTCATCTTCCTGAGTTCAAATCTGGCCTCAGATATTCACTAGTCGGGTCACAAAAAAGTCAGACAGGACTAAAATGTCTTAACAACAACAGCGACTTTTCAATAAGTTATACAGCTCTCTAAGAAAGGACCTTGAAGCAGTCTGAGCTCTTGGATTGTTGGAAAGTAACACCCAAGAATCTGTATGGTTGGGACCATTATACACTCTCTCTCAGGCTGTGTGTTAAGTGAAAGCTGACTGGCAGAGTGCCCTTTGTCTAGGAAATATTTTCTAAATATTTGTTGAGTTGAAAAGGGTACTCACTCTAATATTCTAAACTGGCCAAAAGATATTTTTTGTTACTTTGCTTCTTTTCTCAAAAAATCTACGGCAGTTCTCCAATTTATCTGCCATGCCAAAGTCCAACTTAAAGCTTGGAACAGAAGACCTGCCATTAACCCAATCTAACTCTACCCCTCTAATTTATCCTCCATTCTTTCACCATGCATATTTCCCCTTCAGGTCAGGGCAATCTTCTTACAGTCCTTTCCATAAAAGAAGTTCATTCCCATCTCCATGCCTTTCCTTGTGCTATTTTGGCCACTCTTTACCCTTTCTTTTGTTGTTAAGCTATTTTCAGTAGTGTCTATCTCTTCATGATCCCTTTTAAAGTTTTCTTGGCATAGATACTGGATTGGTTTGCCATTTCTTTCTCTGGCTCATTTTATAGATGAGGAAATTGAGGCAAAAAAAAGGTTTAGTGACTTGCCCAGGGTCACACAGTAAATGCCTGAGATTGGAATTGAACTCATGAAAATGGGTCTTCCTGATTCTCAGACCAGAGTTCTATCTACTGCTCCACCTAGCTGTCCTTACCCTTTCTTATAACATATAAATCCTTAATGGATCAGTTCAGGTCCCAGTGTTCATTTTTCTTTTTCTTTTCTTTTTGGAAAAAACTCATATTCATGATTTTATTTGGGGTTTTCTTGGCAAAGATATTGGAGTGGTTTACCATCTCCTTCTCCAGCTCATTTTATAGATGAGAAACTAAGTCAATGTCTGCCCTTTGATCCAGCCATACCATCGCTGGGTTTATGCCACAAAGAGATCATACGGGAAAAGACTTATACAAAAATATTTATAGCTGCGCTCTTTGTGGTGGCAAAAAATTGGAAAATGAGGAGGTGTCCATTGATTGAGGTATGGATGAATAAATTGTAGTATATGTTGGTGATGGAATACTATTGTGCTAAAAGAAATAATGAACTGGAGGAATTCCATGTGAACTGGGATGACCTCCAGGAATTGATGCAGAGTGAAAGGAGCAGAACCAGGAAAACCTTATACAGAGAGAGAGATACACTGCGGCACAATAGAATGTAATGGACTTCTGTACTAGCAGCAATGCAATGATCTAGGACAATTCTGAGGGACTTATGAGAAAGAATGCTATCCACATCCAGAGAAAGAATTGTGAGAATAGAGACACAGAAGAAAAACAACTGCTTGATCACATGGGCTGATGGGGATATAATTGGGGATGTAGACTCTAAAGATCACCCTAGTGCAGATATTAATAATATGGAAATAGATCTTTATGAATGACCCATGTAAAACACAGTGGAATTGGGAGAGGGATGGGAAAGAACATGAATCATGTAACCATGGGAAAATATTATAAATTAATCAATTAAATGAAATTTTTCAAATAAAAAAAGAAACTGAGTCAAATAGGGTTAAATGACTTGCCCAGGGTCACACAGCTAGTACATGCCTGAGGCCAGATTTGAACCTGGGTCTTCTTGAGTAGACTTTAAGCACTTGCTGAACAAATGGATGAAGATATGAAATTCACCTCAAACAATCAGGAAAGGGCTAAGGTAGCTGGTGGCACAGTGGAGCCAATACTCATTTTTCAAAGACATTATTAAGCACACTAGACACTATTATGCTAAATGCTGTGCAAATATCACCTCATTTATTTATTCATTGACAGTAGGATAGGTGACAGAATGGATAGAGGTCAGGACTTAGAGTCAGGAAGACCTGAATTAGAATCCTCCTTTAGATACTTACTAACTCTATGAAGCAGCTAAGTGGCATGGCAGACAGAGCATCAGATCTCGGCCAGGGGGAATCTGAGTACAAATCCAGAGTCTGTTCTGAGTTCAAATACATGACATTGAGCAAGTCACTCATTCTTGTTTGCCTCAATTTCCTTATCTGTAAAATGAGCTGGAGAAGGAAATGACAAGGGCAGCAAGGTGGCTCAATGGATAAACAGACCTGGAGATAAGAAGTCTTGGGTTCACAGCTAGCCTCAATTGATGTCTCAAGGAACAAGGGAGTGAATACCTTCTTTCCGGAGTGACTTCTCTGATTCCAGCCCCAGCTGTAGACAAAACAAGGACACCTCAATTTATCCTGCTTTTAGTGTATTTGTCTGTAGGTGTTTGCAAGTTTTGTCTCTCCTTAGATTATGAGCTCCTTCAGATCAGGGACTGTCTTTTACCTTTCTTTGTATCTTAGTGCTTATTATATTACCTGGAACATAGTAGGCACTCAATAAATGCTTATTGTCTAAAAAAAAAAACAACTTAGCCTCAGATACTTCCTAGCTATGCAACCTTGGGCAAGTCACCTAACCCCCATTGGGCAAGTCACCTTCCCACTCTTCTACCTTGGAACCAATACTTAGTATCAATTTTAAGATAGAAGGTAACAGTTTTAAAAAAAGAGAGAAGGAAATGGCAAACCACTTTAGTATCTTTGCCAAGAAAATCCCAAATGGGGTCATAAAAGAGTTGGACACAACCAAAACAACTTAACGTGTCCACATCACATCATTTGATGCTATTTTTGACTGGTCTGGTTTGTTTTGTTTATTGTTTCATATGTTTGTCTTGCTCATCTAAATGAGAGTACTATCCTTGAAGGCAACTAGGTGATGCAGTGGAAAAAGCAATGGACCCGAGTTCAAATCCTGCCTTAGACACTTAGCTGTATGACCCTGGACAAAAAAAGATCACTTAACCTCTCTGCTTCAGTTTCCTCATCTGTAAAATAGAGATAATAATAGCACATATCTCCCAGGATTGTTGGGAGGATAAAATGAATGAATATTTATAAAGTGTTTTGCAAACTTTTAAATAGAAATGCTAGCTCCTATTAGTAGTAGTAGTCTTAGTAGTATCCTCCATTGGGTTTAGCACGTGGTAGATACTTGATAAAGAGGCCAATTGTTTGATTTACTGGTCTCAGATGTGCAATCTTCTTTCATTGGGAAATGGGCTGGACTCAAGGGAAGGGAGCTGACTACTTTACTTAGAAGGAGTATAAGGAATATGTCCTCCCTCCATCCTATTGCTTAAGTGTCACAAGATCATATCTCTGGAGCTGAAGACCTTAGAGACCACAGTCTGCCAGGAAGGACCTAGAATATGGAATCAGGAAGACATGGGAGTGAATCCCGTCTCAGATCTTAAATATTTATCTGCTACGTGACCCTGGACAAGTCATGCAACCTTTTGGGAGCCTCTGTTTACTCATTTGTAAAATGAAGGAATTAGATTCAATGACTTTCAGAGTCCCTTCAAGTTCAAAATCTCTGATCCTAGTCCAACTCCTTCATTTTACAGATGAGGAACCTGAGGCCCAGCATATGGAATGATTTTTACAACATATAGGTTATAAGTGAATGAAAGGTGAAATTTGAAACCAGGTCTTCTTATTCTAGGTTTATTCCTCCATCCACACAATACTATGATGCCTTGTTCCAGTTGACTCTCAATTTATACATTTTTTTCAATAATATAATTTGTATATTTTCCATATCAGAGTTTGAAGTTCATCCTGACTTTCTCACAGGATTTGGTGTTGGAAGACCTAGAATTTGAATCTTGGCTCTGCTACCAGTGTGATCTTGGGCAAGTCCCTACACTCTGGACCTCCGTTTTCTCATCTGTCAAATGAGGGGCTTGGACTAGAGGATCTCTGAGGTCCCTTCCAGCTCTAACGCTGATCCTGGAATCCTGTTACTCATAATTTCCCACCAATCAAAAGCACTGTAGGAAATGGCAAGTCATTTCCAAATGGCTTGAGTAGAATTTAATAGGAAAAGGAAGACGCTTAAAACTTAGAGTTGTGAATTAGATATCTAGGATAACTTTCCTCTTACCATTCTTTTAAAAAACAAGTTAGAATGAACATTTATTGGGTTTCTGAATGAGCATGGTGCAATAGAGTCTATGTGAAAGTGCACAAATAGAATCTTGTCTTGCTTTTCTTTGTTTTAAATAATATTTTGTTTGTTCACCAATTACATGTAAAACATTTTTTAACATTCATTTTTTTAAGTTTTGAATTCCAAATATTTCCCTTCCTTCCTTTCCCAGCCTGCCCCCACCCCAGGGTAAGCGATCTAATATAGAATATAGAATTATTATGTGTGCATATTTTTTGATATTAGTCATTATGTGGAAGATATGTCAAACACAGAAAAGAAAAAAGGAAGTAGGAAGAAAGTGAAATATAGTGTGTTTCAGTCTGCATTCAGACTCCATCAGTTCTTTCTCAGAGGATGGATAGCATTTTTTATCGTGAGTCTCTGAGATATTATCTTGGATCACTGCATTGCTGAGAATAACTGGGTCATTCGCAGTTCATTAAAAATATTGCTGTTACTGTGTACCGTGTTCTTCTGGTTCTGTTCACTTCAGTTTGCATCAGTTCATGTAAGTCTTTCCTGATTTCCCCCAAATCATCTTGTTCATCATTTCTTATAGCACAATAGTATTCCATCTCTTAAAAAAAAACAACCCAATAACAAAAATGGAAAAACTCTTACTTTTGGAACAGATAGGTGCTATGATGGATAAAACATTAGGCTTGAAATTAGGAGGTCCTGGGTTCAAATTTGACCTCAGACACTTTCTTGCTATCTAAACGTGGGCAAGTCACTTTACCTCACTTGCCTAGTCTTTGCCCTTTTGTCTTAGAGTTGTTCCTGAGACAAAAAGTAAGGTTGTTTGTTTGTTTGTTTGTTTTTTAAAACAGAAGGACGTGTCTGAGGCAATATTTGAACCCAGGTCTGCCAGACCCAGCTCTCCAACCCCTGAACTCCCTAGCCACCCCCCTCCAGGGCACTGTAGTTATCTAGTCTCAGTAAACACTTAGAGTGATGGGGAACTCAATACCCTGCAAGACAGCCCATTCCATTGCTGGACAGCTCTAAATATTAGGAAGTTGTTTGAGCAGTTCCACCTCCCTAGAACCCTGACTTGCTGGTCCAAACTTTGCCTTAGGCTGATACAGGATAAATAAGATCTGTCTTCCTCCTGATAATCTCCTAAATATTCGAAATCTGCTGTCATTATCCCCTCGAATCCTTAAAATTCTTTGAGTTAAATGCCCTCTGGTGTCTTCAAACATTCTTCTAATGACACGGTCTCCAAGTTTAACACCAAATTCCTTGGCATCCTCATTGCCCTCCTCTGGATGGTCTTGTTGATTAATGGTTCATGGACTTGAACCCAATCCTCTCGATGTAGTCTAACTAGTTCACAAGACGGAAAGATGATCAATTGAGTTAATGGTCATAAAATACTTTGCCAACCTTATAGCACTATATGTGAATACTATTTATTACCACTACTATTAGTACTACTATTTCTTCCCATTATCTGTATATTATCATTCTTTTAATTAGTCTTTTTTTCCCCTTAGTCTCTACTCTCTGGTTTAGTAACAACTCTAAGACAGCAGACAGGGGCTAAGCAAAGGGGGTTAAGTGACTTACCCAAGGACACACAAGGACGTGTCTAAGGCCAGATTTGAACTCAGGTTCTTCTGACTTCATGCCTGGCACTTTAAACACTATACCACCTGGCTGCTTCCTTTTAATGTTGTCTTAAAAGCAATGGACATACAAAGAGACAAGAAAATGCATTAGCTTTTTTGGTATCTGTGTCACACTGTAGATTGCTATATATCTAACAGACCATGAACCTCTAGAGTTCCCCTCATGAACTTGTTTAGTTCCTTCTCTCCTGCATTAGGTGGGGTATTTGACTAGGTTACTCGAGTCTCTTCCAATTTTGTTCCTCACACTTGAATGTACCTTCCCTTCACCACTACCTCTTAGAATCTCCCATCAGCATCAAGATTCAGTTTAATCATCTCCTTCTGCATGAAACCTCTCTTTCTCTATCCCTAAATGCTAGTTCCCTACCTGACAAATCACTTTGTATTATTTTATAATTATCCTGTAAATGCTTATTATCTCCTCTGATTGAACATACGCTCATGGAGGGCACCTTAGTCTTTGTGTCCCTGGTTCATAGCATATGGCAGCTCACAGACACTAATAAATGCTTGGTAATGGATTGGTTAATTCCAACACTAAGGGACTCTGGGTCTATGAGGAGGCACAAGTGTAGCACAAAATGCTCTCTAGTCTCAAATCAAGGTGCCCAATTTCAGTCCAAAAGTATTAAATGTCTGCTATATGCAAGGCATTATACTTTTTTGATGCATGATATTATAATTTTCTTTTCTTTTTTATCTTCTCTTTTATTTCTACATATTTTTCCATGTTTTCATAATTCATTTTCTTTTCCTCCCCCCTCCCAGAGCTGATAAGCAATTCCACTGGGTTGTACAAATGTTATCACTTGATACCTATTTCCATATTATTCATTTTTGCAATAGAGTGATTATTTAAAGCAAGACATTATACTAGGTATTGAAATACAAAGACAAATCCAAATAGTTCCTGTCCTCAGTGTGATTACTCTTTTCTAGAGCAATGCAACATGTTAAAAATAATAAGGATGTACACGGTGATTTGAAGAGGAGAGATGAAGAATTGGTAAGTCTTGCTAGCTTGAGAAATGTGGCAAAGTGAGGCAAGCATGACTTCCCACTCATGGATCGGATGACTGGAAGGAATCTGCATGCCCTCAACAGAAAGATGTGTTAGAAATTTAGAGACAAGTGATTTAGGGTGGAAGATGGAGTCTAAATTTGAGATGCTTACGGGCCATTAAACAGTCTGTTGAATCAGTGATGTGCACCTGCTTGCTAGGGCTGTTTCTGACTTCCCTAACCAGACCTCCATTCCTACCTCTTTCTCCCTGATTTGCCTGATCCTTTGGACACTGATCTCAGTTTGTTGCCTAGGATTCCATCCCCAGCCTGTCCTCCTCCCCTCACTCTCGAATCTTGTTCCATACTCACATGACCCTCCCTAGAAAAACAGAGGTCACAGATCCTACTGCCCGTCATCATCTGCCTGACCACCATCCTAACTGGACTGCCAGGCCTGACTCCTCTCGGCCAGCTCTCCGTGGCACAGACAGTTTGAACCCTACAGGACCTGGAAGCTCCTCAGATTCTGCTGACAACGCCTGGAAATTCTGTTCCAAATCTCATGGCCAAAGTCTGTAAAAAAAAATGGATTGGTGAAATAATAAATGTTCTGCTTCTGTATTTGATTTTAAAAAGTAGAAGCTGTCCTTGGCTTTTCAACTCCAAGAATCCATTACTGGGGGAATGCTGATGAGTTAAGAAATCTTCATGTGGCTGTCAATACACAGCAGGATATGTCCTCATGAGTGGAAGGTAAGTCACGTAGATTGATTGCTTAGAGAAGCAGCATAGTCTAGTGGAGAAGTTGTCGTACGTAGACTCAGCAAGACGTGGATGTGAATGCCACCTCAGATACTACTTACTAGCTGTGTGACCCTGGAAAAATCACTTAACCTATCTGGGACTCAAATTCCTCACCTTTAAAATGAAGAATTTGGATTCAGTGACTTCCAGTGATCCTCCCAGCTCTAAATGTATGATGCTGTGTTTCAAGTATCCACCTCCCAAGAAGACTATGATATGTGATGGGTTGCTCTTTATTTGTTGTTATTTGCTACATGTTTTTCAAAAACCATTTTATTTGTCAGTGGATGCTTATGAATTGCTTGATTTTTAGGGATTTCTCTTGTAGTGGAAGAACTAAATAGCTATCTTTTATCTGACTTACTTTGAACACTTAGTACTTTTCCAGGAGGGAACCTGTTCATGCCTTTTGGGGAGACCCTAAACAGGATTCATTCATTAGCTTTATCTAAGATGTTTTCTCTAAAATTCTGTTATGGAATAAGAGCCAGAAAACTGGAGAATAATGTGATCCCCTCCCCAGCATTGAGTATGATCTGTTTAAGCCCAGAACCAGAGTCCCTTAGTGAGAGTAGATTGCTTCATGGGCCATGGGTCTTATATAAAGAATGAAGGAACATAGAAGGAACCAGTCTGGATGGCCTGGTGGGGAAACCTCAATAAAATATAGATCTGGGAGACAACTAGGTAGCTCAGTGGATAGAGAGCCAAGCCCAGAGGCAGGAGGTCCTGGATTCAAATCTGACCTCAGACACTTCCTAGCTGTGTGACCCTGGGCAAGTTGTTTAACCTTGATTGCCTAGCCTTTACTGCTCTTTGATCTTAGAATTGATACTGAAACAAAAGTAAGTTTTAAGAAAGTAAAATAAAACATAGACATGTTATAAATGAAATATCTGCTTGGATTTTTTGTTTATTCAAGAGCGTCTTTCCTTAGAGGAGGAAAAAAAACCATATCAGCCCTTTGCAAAGACTCATGGATGCATCATCTTACAGGCAGGAGCTAGGGACATGGTCAGTGGAAGTGTGTGCCTTTTTAGACTGTGGCTATCTTTATAGATAATTATATGGATAATTAAAGCCTCCCAAGACTTGCTGTTACCCCACCCTTTTTCCCTTCATTGCTTTAACTTGGCGGCACCCAGTTCTTCCCTACCCACTATAGGGGTCTGGTGCAGTTTTGTACACCATAGCATTGTTCAGTTTATGCTCCTATTATTTATTTATTTGTCAAAATTGTGGTCAACAGTTCTTCCACCCATCTTCATGAAGTCCAGCACCTAATACCTTCTTAAATCCCTAACACTTGTCCCCGCAGGTGATAGTACCAAGGGCAAAATTCATACCTTCAGATCTAAGCCCTATTATGATAGTGACAAAATTTATCCTCATAGCCCTTAACTTTCCCTCTCTTCCTTCCTTCCTTCCTTCCTTCCTTCCTTCCTTCCTTCCTTCCTTCCTTCCTTCCTTCCTT
>NC_058131.1:570847533-570858176 GCF_016433145.1 Gracilinanus agilis
TCTCCTTCTCTCTCTCTCTCTCTCTCTCTCTCTCTCTCTCTCTCTCTCTCTCTCTCTCTCTCTCTCTCTCTCTCTCTCTCTCTCTCTCTCTCCCCCTTCCCTTAAATCATCTTTTCATTTTTTTAAACCCTTGCCTTCCATCTTATAATCAATATTGTGTATTGTTTCCAAAGCAGAAGAGCAGTAAGGACTAGGCAATGGGAAATAAATAACTTGCCAAGGTCACACAGTTAGGACTTGTGTGAGGTCAAATTTGAACTCAGGACCTTATTTTCAACATACATTATGTTCTGTCTTAATAGCAATTCTAAGACAGAAGAGTGGCAAGGGCTAGGCAATTAGGATTAAGCAATTTGCCCAGGGTCACACAGTTAGGAAGTGTCCGAGGCTAGATTTTAACCCAGGACCTCTTAACTTGAGGCCTAGCACTCTATCTACTGTACTACCTAGCTGCCCCTGGTAGTATCTTGGTTGATTTAGAGGCAGGATTAGAGGCAGAGGGAATCGCACTAATCACCTCCTAATCCTTAGCTGCTTCCCAACACTTTTCAGAAGCCCTTGCCGCTGGCTTCAGTACCTAAGGGGTATGGAGAAGGGGAACACAGGCTTAGTTCATGCTTTATTCTATGCATCCACATGATTTCCAAGATGAAGGATGCACCACAGATTCTGGGCTCTGACTTCCTTATTCTCTTCTTTTTTTTCTCATATTTTTTTCTCAGATTCTCTATGATACATTTTTTCTCCTCATACTCTCTATGCAACAGTCCCACAATCCTCAGGTCCTACAATGTCTGTGCTGGTAGATTCTTAGGAGGCATCTCTCAACTCTTGGCAATTCTGATATAGGGTTACAAAAATATGGGAAAAAACCCCCAAAATCTTTTGTAAACAATTCTGTATAATGAATATCTTTACAGTCACATTGCTGAATGAAAAGGGTAAAGGATAAAAGACATTCTTTTGTATATGTTAGTTATTTATTTAAAAAAAAGACTCCCTAGAAAAAGATATAACCTTAAAACTCTCTCCACTATAGTATAAGTTCCAATGAAGGTAGAGACTGTCTTTCACTTTTTTGTATTCCCAGTACTAAGCATAGTACCTGGCACATAGTAGGCACTTAATAAGTGTTTATTTATTGACTTGAAGATTCTTCTCTAACAAGGATTCTTTCATATATTTTATATCAGATGAGATTATTTGATAAATGCAAATGAAGTAACTGTTCAATAGGAAGTTCCAATGGAAGTGGGATGCTACCTAGAGGATAAGGTATTCCAGATGCTCCTGTTTGCAGAAGATATTAGTCCATTTACAACAAGCTCCAGAACATTATATCTCCTTTTAAAATAAAATTTATAGTTATTCAAATTTTAACCCTAACAACTTATACAAGAAAAACAGAGTGGATGAAAAAACACCTTTGGCCCAGACTATCACATCTAGATGAATATCCAGTTGATTGAATTAGTATATTAGTGTATACATTTGGGATAGGCACTGAAAATGTACACTGAGATAGGCCTAGAGTTGAATAAGAAGAGAATAGGCCACTTTAAATTTGGGAAATTGCTTAGTTCTGCTCCTCATCTTTTAATGAACATTTTTTCATAACAATTGCACATACTTGTAAATTCTGGAACACCATAGTATCTGAAATAGTTGCAGATTACACAAAAGAAAACAGAGAAATGCAGGGTGGGCATGAGGAGAATCTTGCATATTTCTAATGGTGATCCACTGGCAAAAAGTGATGTAGAACAGTGGTATCAAGCTCAAATAGAAATGGTTCCCTGCTGGCTGCAGATTGACTTAGAAAACCAGAAATTAACTATCTATGCTGTATTTATATTTATTTTGTTAACCTTTTTTGAGGCCAGTCTGTGGGTTTGACACCATTGGTATAAAGGATATGACTGAGAATGTTTATGTTCTAAAAACAAGGTGGGTTGATCATGTGTCAAGAACTAGGGATGACTGTAAATTGCCCAAATGATTCATTGATATCCAAGAAATGTTTTTTTTCTAAAATCTAAGGGAAGGCACCTGAAGAGAGTATGGTACAGTGGAAAGAGTGATGGATTTAGAATCAGAGGATCTATGCTCTCAACTGGTTCTGCTACTTCTTTCCTGTGTGACTTTAAGCAAATCACTTTGTTGGACATGATGGTCCATGTCTAACTTCATTTCTCTTTAAAAGCCTCTAGCACATGGAGTGGACAATCAGTGAAAGAAGGTAGACAAGAACTAGAGTCTGAGAAGACATAGATATGTTGGAATCAGCACCAAATGATGGAAACAATTATGTTGATTTTCATTAGAATGTAAGCAATTTGAGAGAAGGGATTGTTTCATTCTCTGTCAGGCACTGCCTAGCATGGTGCCTGAAGCATTGGTGTCTGGAGTATTCCAGGAGGACTAGGACCTTTGGAGCGAGAGCTTGCCAAGACTATTTCAGGGCTGCTTTCCTCCTTTGGTGTCCATCTGCTCCCCAACTCTTGCCTGTGGATCCAAGAAGCTGTAGCATGTGCAGTGGCCACAGTCTGATAAACCATCTTGACAGAAGGGCTAAACCAAGTAGAAGGTAACCTACTGGCCTTAGACATATTGGTGAACTAGTGGGGTGTCTACCCAAAGCATATAAAGACTTCCCCTAGTAGATGGGCAGATGAGAATAATTTGTTCCAATGGCCATGAGGTAGCAGCTGAAGCAGGCACTGTGGAGTACCTAGAGCTTGGTTTGACATTGAAGAATCCAATGTAATCCACTGCATATTGATGGCCATCAAGAGTCATTTTGACTTTTGTCTTACCACTGGACTTTGATGACTCTGGAAGAGAGTAAGGCTGATAACTTTGTTTAATTCTGCCTCACTTAAATCTAATTTATGTGTGTCCTTTTCTTGAATTTAATGTTTCATACCTAATTGTGAGCTGGCAGAAGGGGTAACACCCATCACCCAGGTCCAGCACAGCACAGCATGGCTCATAGGGAAAGCAAGTTGCTGAGACTACCACCATGATATTCCTTTTGGAATCTTGGGGTTGGGAATCTCTTCAACCTTATCCAGCTAATACAATTTCTGCCAATCCATCATTCTCCTCTTCTTGCACTCACATCTGCCTCTAGCCTGTATCTGAAGAATGACTGGCTTCTGCACCAGTGATCACCAATGATCTCCTAATCACAAAGTTCAGTGGCTTCATTTCAACCCTCAACCTTTGCAGAATTTGACAGTGATCTGTCATTCTTTCCTTTGGTTTCTTTGGTACTACATTGTCCTAGTTTTTCTCCTACATTTGACTGGTATTCTTTCTCTCTTCAGGCCCCCAAATGGGGGGCAGATTATGCCACTGTATGAAAACTTTGCCCTTTCTACCTCTTGAAAATCTTCCTCATAAACCATTCCCTGCCACCTGTTGTCATTTCAGATTTAAATCTTTGCCTTAGCTCATATATGTGTATATATATATATATATGTATGTATTATAACAGAATAAATACATGACATATGTTTATAATATTTAAATATTTCTCAATTACATCAAAAATTCTTAAACATTAATTTTTTAAAGATTTTGAGTTTCAAATTCTCTCCCTTCCTTCCCCTCCCCTACCCATTTGAGAGGGCAAGTAATTTGATATCAAATTATACATGTGAAGTCATGCAAGACAGATTTCCATAATAGCCATGTTGCAAAACACACACACAAATAAAAATAAGAAAAAGAAAGTGAAATCTGTACTCAAAGTTCCTCAATTCTTTCCCATGAGGTGGATAATACTTTTCGTCACGGGCAACTTTGGAGCTGTCTCAATCAGGGCAGCTAAGTCTTTCACAGTTGATCATCCTTACAATATTGCTATTACCAGGTGCAATGTTCTTCTTTTTTTGTTTCCTCCTTTATATTAGTTCAGTTGTCTTCCCAGGTTTTTCTGAAACCATCTTAGTGATCATTTCTTATAACATAATAGTATTTCATTACAACCACATACCACAACTTGTTCAGCCATTCCCTAAATGATGGACATATCCCTCAATCCAATTTTTTGCCACCACAAAAAGAGCTGCTATAAATATTTTTGTACTAGCATTGGTTGCGTTTCTTATTATTTTATTTCTCATTTGGCTCTTTCCCATCTTCCCCCTTCTCTCCTCCCCTTCTGTTTCTTTCTCCCTCTATCTTTGTCTATGTTCCTCCCTCCTTTTCTTTTTCAGATCTCATCCGTTTCTATAATTGCAACTATTACCCTTATGCTAGTGACCCTATAGCTATTTGTCCATTCCTGGCCTCTCTCCTAAGCTCCCAATTGCCTGCCAGACATGCCCTGCTAAATATGTTTGCTTATTGAGGTCCTTCCCCTTCATGATTCATCTGAAATGCTGATGCCTCCCCTAATTGTCCTAGGTAGAAGCAATCCCTCCCTCCTTTGTATGACTACTTGTACCTCTAAATGGTCCTCATCACACATTTCCTGGTACTGAAATTATTTGTGTGCTTATATGAAGAGTTTAGGTCTTCAGTATGCCCCAGATGTCAACCAGGAGACATAAGTGGAGATGGCAGAGCTAGTACCTTACCTCAATGCAAGAATCAGTTAACTAGGGGGCAGCTGGGTAGCTCAGTGGATGGAGAGCCAGGCCTAAAGATGGGAGGTCCTAGGTTCAAATCTGGCCTCAGACACTTCCCAGCTGTGTGACCCTGGGAAAGTCACTTGACCCCCATTGCCTAGCCCTTACAATACACGGTATTGACTCCAAGATGGAAGGTAAGGGTTTAAAAAAAAAAAAAGAATCAGTTAACCAATCAACAAGTATTTATTACATGCCTATTTGGTGCCAGAACTATGCTCAGTCTTAAGAAAAGCTAAGAATGAAACAAAATACCTACCTCTAAGGTGCTTACATTCAAAGTTAGATTAAAAATATATATAGCTTAAATATAAAAGACTCAAGAGTAGTAGGGTGTTTCAGTGGATAGAGAGCCAGGCCAGGAGTCAGGGGTCAAACCTGGCCTCAGACACTTCCTAGCCATATGACCATGGGCAAGTTACTTAACCCCAATTGTCTAGTCCTTACCACTTTTTGCCTCAGAACCAATAAACAGTACTGAACAGTATAGAAGATAAGGGTTAAAATATAATGTATACTCATATATTTTATTTATACATAATACATCCTACTTTAATATATATTTATATATATATATGCATAAATAAAAGGCTGCTCCCCTTAATAAAGAGTTTCCTCAGTTTCTGAGCCTGACTCTGCTTTGAACCACTGCTATGAATTCCCCTCCCTTTCTCCCACTTTCTGTATCAATTTCCTTGGATTTGGTACCCCAGGCATATGGCTGGACTTTGAATGTCTTCCTATGAATTCTATTGCAGTATAACCTTTATATACTATACCTTATCTATACCTCTCTTTGTTCTCTGTGACCTTACCAACTACTCTTCTTCCATCCCCATCCTTAGGGGACAGGATTTGCCATTCTCCCTTCACAGATTGTAAATGCTACAAGATAACCAATAACTTAAGCATAGGGTTATTCATTTAGAGCTAGAAGCTCTAAAATGTCAGTAAGAGACATGAGATTTTGGTGTCCAAACAAGGGCTTTTTGGTGGCCTAAGAGGGTAGCCCCTTATTTCCCTGGCCCTCTGGGTATTGTGAAGCTTCCCCTCCCCCGTCCCGCCCCCCGTAAACCCTCACCTTCCATCTTAGAATCAGTATTGATTTTAAGGCAGAAGAGTGGTAAGGGATAGGCAATGCGGGATCAAGTGACTTGCTCAGGCAGTATCTGAGGTCTCCCGACTCTCAATCCACTGAGCCCTCTGGCTGCCGCCGTGGACTTTCCTTTGTGCTGTTTTCCCCAGATAGGATGTGGGCGAAGTACGGACCCAGAGTAATAAGGAGGGAGCGGGGGTGGGGGAGAGTATTTTGGAAAATAAAAAATTTTGGCCAATCTCCTTGTGCTCCTAGACTGTGCTGTAGTTGTTGTGTTTAATAAGTCCGTGAACAATGGTGAGAACTGGTACCTCCTGTGCCTTTGTTGTGGACCCAACTTCAGGCTGGGGGTCAGGGCGAGTAAATAATTCCTGGAAAGTGGCAGCCCTCTTGACGGGGAGCTTGCTTCGGAAGGGAACAGTTGGGGGTGCCGCGGGAAGGAACGGGAAGGTAATGTAATCATTTACAGAAGATTTGTGGCCAGTGAATGCTTGGCCCCTCTCCAAGAGCCCAGCCAGAGCTCATTATGGTTAAGGAGATTGCAGCGGGGGTTTTCATTGGCCACTGCTTGTCTTCCGTTTGTGTCGGGGTGACCCTTCCGACCCCGGCCCCCGGAGCTCTCTCTTCCTCAGCCAGCATTCAGCGGGGGGTAATGTAATATCTAAATGCCAACACCGGCCCCGCCCTCCTCCCGGGACCTTCTTCTGCTCGGTAATGAGCTAAGGCTCTGAGGAAGCCCATCTTTGCGGGCAGTCAGAGGGTGCTGAACCCCAGAAGCACGGAGGGGCCGTGGCTTGGAACAGAATCGCCTAGCAACTGTGCTGCGGGGAGCCTGGAAACTGGTTCTGGAGCAAAATGAACTCCCCTGGATTTCCTGTTTGGGGGCCTTTCTCTTCTTCAGGAAAAAGAGCAAAGAAGATAAGGCTAGGAACTGAAGCTGAGGAAATGAAATGAAAGAGGGCAGGGCAAAGAGGAGAGGAGGATGGTGGGTTTTAGAGGTGACTGCTTGTTAGGATTATTGGATAACTATTTGGTGCAGGAAAGGGGAATCCGATGGGGTACCCAGAGCAGCCTCTACCTAATGGTTCTAGGAGGAGAGGAATTAAACTATCTTCTGCCTCCCTCGCAGTGGCAAGGAGAAATACTAATAACGGAGAAGGGGGGATAGAGAAGAATGAATTGGCTACTGGGGAACTAGAGGACCCTGAGGCACAGGAGCACATCACCAGTACTCCTGGTGCTCAGAGCTGGAGGGAGGGCAAGAAGAGATAGTTAGGGCCCTCTTTGGAATCAGGAAGACCTCCTTTTGAGTCCAAGTGAGAGAGAATGTAAGCTCTTTGAGGAAAGGCTGGGCATCTGGTCCATGGTGGTTTGTTTGACCCTAACCTATTATGCCACAGCAGCTAGAAAGGCACAAGCAAGAAAGGCACAAGGCCTTCCCTTTCCCACAGGCTGCCTGGCTCTCAAGCAGCTGGAGGATCTATTTAAGTCAGTATTTAAACAGACTATGCAGAAATTTCCATGAAAGTTGCTCTTGTTCCTCTTTTCTGTCATATCTGATTACTTGTGACCCCATTTGGGATTTTCTTGGCTAAGATCCTAGAATGGTTTACCATTTTCCTCTCCAGATCACTTTACAAATTAGGAAATGGAAGCAAACAGGGTTAAGTGAATTGTCCAGGGTCACATAGGGAGTATCTGAGGACAGATTGGAACTCAAGGACATGACTCTTCCTGACTCCAGGTCAAGCACTGTATCCACTGTGCCATCTAGCTGCTCCCCTCCCACCTTCACCTTTTAAAAAAATTTGTGAACCTTTAAGGTCTATTGAAACTGGAGCTGGTATTTGACAAAGAAGAGGTTGGATTAATGACCATTAATTGAATTCTAGGGCCCTTTTGAGCTCTAAATCTGAGGGCCCTCCCAAGTCTGAGAGTATAAGGTTCCTTCTAGCTCTAGCATTTTAAGGGTTTGTGGTTTGTGACCCCTATGAGCCTCTACCTATGAGAATAATAATAACAATAATGATAGCTAATATTTTTATAGTTCTTTCTATGTGCCAAACCCATCTATCCAATAAACACCAGTTCAAATGCAATCTCCTCTTTGCTTCATTTCCTGATGATTAGTTACTCCAAGATCAGGGTTACTAGCTTCCTCCTCCAAATTCCTACAGTCCTATAATCCAATCACAGGGTCCTCAGAAAAAAATCTAGTTCAGCTCCTCTTCATTTTTGTGGCCTGGGCCCCTTAGCAGGTATGGACTCCTTACAATAATGTTCTCAAAAGTGTAAAATAAAATACAAAGATCCCAAAGGAAATCAATTATATTGAAATATTTTTAAAAAAAAGTTCATGGACCCTTTGTTAAGAACTCCTGCTCTAATCCAACTGGAAATTGAACAAGGTCTCTAACATGGAGTTATCTACTCTTTGTTTGAAGCCCACTGGTTAGGGGAGATGCTTGCCAAATTAGCATTTGACTCCTAGACTCACCTTTGGATTATTAATATCCTGTATCATTTGCAAATTTCTCAAGGACCAAAACCATATCTTAGACCCTTTGTGCTCTTCCTTCACCAAAAGACATTGGGCTACTACTGGGTGAGGGGGATTTTCCTTTAAAAAATTCCTTGAGGATGAAACTTTCATTCAAAGAGCCCAATTATTAGCCTTGAGGTTATTTTGGAACCCTACTTTGCTGTTAATAGTTTAGTCCTTCACAGTTGATCATCTTAATATTTCTGTTACTGTATATAATGTTCTAGTCTGCTCACTTCACTTTGCATCAGTTCATATGTCTTTTCATGTTTTTCTGAACTCATCTTGTTCATCATTTCTTATGGAATAATAGTATTCCTTTATAACCACAGCTTGTTCAGCCATTCCCCAATTGATGGCTAATCTTTCAATTTCTAATTCTTTGGCACTACAAAAAGATCTACTAAAAATATTTTTGTACAAATAGATCTTCTTCCCCTATCTCTGATCTCTTTGGAATATGGATCAAGTCATGGTATTACTAGATCTAAGAATGTGCATGGTTTTATGGCCCTTGGACTGTGGTTTGATATTGCTTTCCATAATGCTTCACAGTTCCACCAACAGTGTATTAGTGTCCCAATTTTCCCATATCCCTTCCAACATTTATCATTTTCTTTTTTGGTCATGTTAACCACTCCAGTAGGAGGTATGAGATGGTATCTCAGAGTTGTTTTATTTGCATACTATTATTAGCAAAACAAGGTTCAAAGATGACTCCAAGGGATTCATTATATATATATATGTATACATAAGCTATCCACCACCAAAGAAGGAACCGTTGGAATCTGACTGCAGATCAAAGCATATCATTTTTCACTTTATTTCCTAAATGGATTTTTTATTGTATATATGCTATGTCATGACATGGGGAATATAGAAATATGAATTGCTCAAAAGCACCAGTATAACCTATATCAGACTATTTTTCACCTGAGGACAGAGAAAATCTGAATTGCAAAATGTCAGAAAGCAGTTGTCAAAAATGTTTCTACATGTAATTGAAAAGAAATTAATAAAAAAAATTACCAGCCTTAAATTAGTTGCTTAAGGGCAACTAATACCTGTCAAGCAGGTATATTTCTAGTCTATAGATGAAGCAAGTGAAGGCCAGCAGCAGTTGGCAAAGAACTAAGGATCAGAAAGGGAAAACTCTGAGTCTTAATCTCTAGCCCAGGGCTCTGCACATAGCACACACTGCTTAATAAGTGTTTGTTGATTGAACAGAAGGTTCTTGCCCAACAGCATAGCTTCTGGCACAGAGGCAGGCCTAGAGAGGCCCAGAGTCCTAAACTTTCCATTTCTCTCCTGGCGTCAAGTTTCACTGTGTCTAATTCTGTTAATAATTTGATTTTTGTGGTGGTGGCAAAGAACTGGAAATTAAAAAGTTGCCCATCAATTGAAGTGTGACTAAACAAATGGTTTTATGTGAAAATCATGGAATAGTTTTGTATTATAAGAAATATAGAAGTAGTTTCAAAGAAACTTGGGTAGACTTATGAGTAAAATGAATAGAACCAGAAGAATAATTTATGCAATTAACATTCTAAAACCAAACAACTTTTGAAAGACTTCAAAACTCTCTCAACTCAATGACCAGCCATAATTCCAGAGGAGTCATATTTCATGTTCTTAATGATAGCGAAGTGATAGACTGGTTAGAGATCAAGATTTTTTTTTTTCATGACTATATTCATTACAGAGTTTTCTTTTTCCCTTTCTTTTCCAAAGGGGAGGAGGTGGAAGGGAAACAAAATAGATTTGTGTTCATTGGACCAATGTAATTAAAAAGTGTTTAAATAAACTAATAAAATTGTTTGTGATCTATTGATCCCAGGGTAGACAGACTTTATTCTCTTTAACCAATGGTAGGATAGAGGGTCTCTGGTGCCCCTGTTTCACGACTAACCTGGTAAGTAAAGGAAGCTGGATATACACAGGCTGATGTTTTCCTTCTTGTCCAGGGTCACATAGATGCTCAGAGCCTGAAGTGAAACAAAGAACAAAGAAATGTTTAAAAATCTCTTACTTTTTATTTTTTTTTTTTAAGTAACAACTCTAAGACAGAAAGATAAGAGGTAAGCAATGAGGGTTAAGTGACTCCGCCAGGGCCATATATCAGGGAAGTGTAAGAGGCCAGATTTGAACCCAGTTCCTTCTAACTCTAGACCTGGCTCTCTATCCAGTGAGCCACTTAGCTGCCCCATAAAGGTGCATTTTCCTTCCTTATTCCCTCCCTCCCTTCCTCTTCCTCCCTCCCTTCCTCCCTTCCTCCCTCCCTTCCTCCCTCCCTTCCTCTTCCTTCCTTCCTTCCTTCCTTCCTTCCTTCCTTCCTTCCTTCCTTCCTTCCTTCCTTCCTTCCTTCCTT
>NC_058131.1:570858393-570891311 GCF_016433145.1 Gracilinanus agilis
TTCTTTCTTTCTTTCTTTCTTTCTTTCTTTCTTTCTTTCTTTCTTTCTTTCTTTCTTTCTTTCTTTCTTTCTTTCTTTCTTTCTTTCTTTCTTTCTCCTGTCTTAGAGTCATTACTGTGTACAGATTCTAAGGTAAAAGGCAAAGGCTAGACCCCTGGTGGTGAAATTATGGCACATGTGCCTAAGGAGAAACTCAGAGCCCTCTCTGTGGGCAAGCATGCCATTGCCCTAGCACAGAGTTCACCAGAGTTCTTTGCTAGAAAGCCAGAGAGACACAGGGCTGGGCTGCTCCACCCCCCTTTGCCTGATGACATTTCTCACATTATCCACCCCTCTGAAAGGTTCACCATCACTGGGTTAGACAATTGTGCTTAAGTGACTTGTTGGTCACACAACCAGCATGTGTCTGAGGCCAGATTTGAATCCAGAACCTCCCATCTCTAGGCCTGGCTCTCTATCCACTGAACCACCTACCTTCTCCAAAGACATATTTTCAGACTTTGCTCAAGTGCCTAAAATGTCTTATTCCAACTCTGGAAGACCATTATTCTGTCTGAGGTGGCCTTTGGTGACCCATTTTCAAGAACAGGGACTCTTCTGAAAATGATAAAATACTCTCATACCTTTGAAGTAAGATAATCCTTGTTATCCTTTTTCCTTTTGGAATGCTTTGCTTCTCCTTCTTGTTCCCCTCTCTCCATCCATTTGAATTGTGTCTAACAAGTGGATTTCCTCTCAAGGACTCTGGGTGACTCAGGAGTTCTCTAGTGAAAAAATCAAATCAAACCAGACCCAGGACTAGATATCATTTCCCAGGACAGATTGTAGGCAAGAAGGTTGGTTTGGGAAGTAGAAATGAATGGGAAATTGGAAAGTGAGACTACAGAATATTATCAGAGACTGAAACTTCCCAAGGAGTCAGGCAATTTCTATCTGGAAGGGACCTATGAAGTCAACTAGTTCAATGACAATTTTACAGGTGAAGGATCTGAAGCTAAAGCACAGAGAGGGTATATGACTTGTCTAAAATCACATAGCAGCATCCACCAAATGGATTTGAACCCTGGTCTCCTGATGCCAAAACGAATGGTTTTTCCACTTCTCCAAGATGAAAAGTTATGGTACTTTGGATGGTAGTTTGCTCTTAAAAAGCAAAGCAAAACAAACAAAAATCCTTCCTTTTGTCTTAGAATCAATACTAAATATTGGTTCCAAGGCAGAAGAGTGGTACAGGCAAAGCTGGGGTTAAGTGACTTGACTAGGGCCAAGTAGCTAAGAAGTATCTGAGATCAGATTTGAACCAGGATCTCATGTCTCCAGGCCTGGCTCTCTATCCACTGAGCCACTTACCTGCTCTGGTGGTTTCTTTTTGAGTGGATAGAAATTGGGGAATGGTGGTTTCTTTGGGGAGAGAAATTATCAATTTATTCATCTTAAAATTGGTGATTAGAGTTGAGAAAATCTACTTCCTTTCCCTTCTTTGCAGAGGTAGGAAACTTGGGTCTTGGGATGTTGCATATACAGTCAAGTGGAATGTATATGTTGGTTGCATTTGTGGAACTGCTTCTCTCCTTCCTATTTTAATCTCAATTATGAGGAGTGGAGAGGTAGGAGGTATATATTCAGAAATGAGAATAAACAGAAAAATAATATGAATGAAAATTCGATTCTTCACTGGTCTTTCACTGATGACAACGTTCTTCTGCTGATAAAGATCACAATCCATCTCTACTTATCATCCGTGAAACCAGAGAAGGGAAAACATCAGCCTTGGACATTCTCCTGCAAAGGAAAGTAGAGAACACCAGAGGTAACGATGAGGGAAACGGAAGGAGTGCTGAGGCAGGAATCAGGAAGCCTGGAAGTTCTAGGTCTGACTCTTCCTGCTGATTGGTGGCTTGAGCAAAACATTTTAACTTTCCTGGTTTCTCCATCAATAGTAATAATAAGAAGATAGTAATAATAATAATAAGAAGAAGATACTAATAATACATACATGGTTGTTATCAGAATTAAATGAGATAATAAGCATAAAAATATGGGAAAATGTGGCATAATAAAGAGTGCTGACCTAGCCCTAGGTTCAAATCCTGCCTCTGACACTTAACGAGATAGATGGGTTGGGGCATTTAACCTCTTTGAGTCTCAGTTTCCTTGACTGTAAAAGGAGAGGAGTTAGACTAGATAGATCTAAGGTTTCTTCCAGATCTGAATTTATGAGTCTTTGAAGCAAAGGACGACATTCTAGCAATCCTCCCACCTACTCAAATAGATACCAGTCTCTATGAGTTTTTACAGTATTCTCCTATTTATATTCTGGAATCCATTTAGGGGGTCTTGGGACATAGGATTGACTCCATAGCAGGTCTCCCAGTTAGTAAGCTCCTTTCAAGCTGAGTGTGATTCTCCCTGTTTTAACTACTGCCCCTGCCTCTCTGTTTTCTCTTCATTGACTAATGAGGATAATTGGTCTCAGGCTCTTAATACCTGGCCCTTTTTGGCTATGTAGACAATTACTGTGCCTCCCTGAAGTCTTCCAGAGATTGAATGTGCTCCTCTCCCTTCACCCTTCTGTATTACTTCACTTCTTCTGCCTTTCTTGTTTTACAGGGCTCCTTTCCTCCCTCTCTCCACAGCCCCCAAATTCTCTCTGATCCTTTGGTCATCTACTCAGTTTAATTGGGGATTCCAGGGCAGAGAAGGGAATCCTTTTCTCTGGAGCCTAATTAGGAACCAAACGGAGTAGAATGACTTCGTTTCTCTACTTAGCAGTGCCCCATGTCAATCTCAGTCCATCTCAAAGCCTATCTTTTGAAAGGTAGATATGAACTATTCGACAGCATAGATAACCATCAGTTAACATGTCAACTCCAAAAGAGATATCATTAGTCCTTAAAGGAGACTCTGGACAGGTTCTGAAATCAGATCCTTGGAAGGCAGGCTAATGGTTCACCTGTCCTCACTTTGGTTTTCTGGGCAGAGAGGACTCGTGGGTATGATGGAACTTTGCTTTAGTTGAGTGGATAAGAGAACCTGGCATTTACAGGAATCAAAGTGATAAGGAAAGCATCTTCCAAATTAGCCTCATCTCCACAAGAGGATGATCAGTCACGAGGCAGGGAATCTCACCAGAAGAAGGAGCCAGAGCTCTGGGAGCCCTTGAGGTGTGCGAGAAACTCAACCGGGAAAGCCTCCAAGAGTCGTGTCATCCATTGGCTTTTGCAACATTTATCATCCAGTCCTTAAGACATATTAAAATGGATTTAAAAAGACATTTTGCATTTTCTCTCTTTAACACAAACATTATTGCCACACATCGGCTTTTGTTTTAATTAAAATAGGTTTTGAAATCCTCCATGAAGCTTCAGTGGAATTGTTAAAGAAGGCAATTCTCTTATTGGCAGCACGTCCAAAATATACTGTAATAGTTATTTTGCAACAAAGCACAAGTCTTATTAATTTAGCTCAATCAAATCAGAGCCACTTTAATTTACGAAGCCGTAAAAATCTGTGAGTGGCGTTGCTCTAGATCAAAGAACTAAGAGCAGTCTAAACTAAAGCGGAATGTTTATTTTGTACAATGGCCCATAACTGCATTTATGTGATTTAAAAGCTTTCTGAGGCATGGCATAATATTACATGCATATAGAATTGTGTGTTTGCTATGCCTCATTACTCCCCACAGAGACCCAAAATCATTTGGTATTCAACTCCCACCTAAAATATTTCCTTTTACATACAAATATTTTTCTGCTTTAAATGGCTTCCCTATGTTAAGTCTTTTTTTTTCCTTCTTTTTTTTTTCCAGGGCTGTGATGCAAGATCATTTACTAAAGGGGATTCTATTTTGGTACAGTCAAGATCTCAGAGCCTTGGTTAGTGGGTGGTTAGTCATTTTTTTCCTCTTTTCTTTTGGACTCCACTGAAGGAGAAGCCAGTATATGTCTCGATGAGGCCAAATTTGCATTTCAACCTTATTTCTTTGCCTTCTAGGTTCACTTTTACTCATGTCTTATTCAACGACTGTGCTGTTTCTCTCTCTCCAAAGTCCTTTGCTTAATAAAATTAATGATTTACAAGGGAGCCAGGAGCCTCACAATCAAGGAGGAAGAATTAGAGTGAGACAAACTTGGAATCTCTCGGTAACCTTGGTCCATGCAGATGGTGCCACCTACCTAATAGGTAGCCCTACCTATCTAATGGCTGATTACCTATTCATCCCACTTTCTTTTCTCTCTGGGTTCCTGTAGTTGATTGTAATATCAAGATCTTTTTCTTTTTAACCATACCTTCTATCTTAGTATCAATTCTTTTTTCCTTTTTTCCATTTTTCTATTTTTTTTTTAAACCCTTACCTTCCGTCTTGGAGTCAATACTGAACATTGGCTCCAAGGCAGAAGAGTGGTAAGGGTAGGCAATGGGGGTCAAGTGACTTGCCCAGGGTCACACAGTTGGGATCTTTTTTCTTTTTAAACCCTTTTCTCCTGACTTAGAATCAATTACTGTATGTTGGTTCCAAGGCAGAAGAGTAGTAAGGCCTAGGAAATGGGGGTTTAGTGACTTGCCCAGGGTCACACAGCTAGGAAGTGTCTGAGGTCAGATCTGAACCCAGAACCTCCCATTTCTAGGCCTGGCTCTCAATCCACTGAGCCACCCAGCTGCCCTCTGACTTTCTTTCTTTTTAACAAAATTGGAGTAATAGAATGTGATCCAGGGATTCCCTTCTTGTGAGGTGACCTGCATCACATGGGGATGAGGAGGGATAGATCGTTTGCTGGACCATCTCCTAATTATCTGCCTACCCATTAGAGATGTCTTGGGATGTTCAAGGGAGGAGCTAAACAATCAGCTCCTAAAACTCTCTAGATTTGCCTGATGGAGTTTCAGGGTCTTTGGTCACTTGAAAAGGCCACTGACTTATCATCTTATTGTTTATAATGCTAGCCTAAATCAAGAAAGTGATATTCTTAACCCAAACCAGTGTCTCAGAAGAGTTTTAACCATAACGTTCTGTCCATTTGTTCCTGAATAGGCTCAGTGGGTTTATTCCCAGTTTCTTCCATGGTCCCTCCCCTATTCCACAGACAGCCACTGTACCCACATTGGAACGATTCTTTTCCATCCCTGAATCCCTGGAGGAACAAGTATAAGAAGGCAGAAAGATGGCAGAGTGGGCCTGGGCTCGGGAATATCCGAGCTCTGATCCAGCCCCAAACACTCACTAGTTGTGCCTCCCCAGGCAAACCACGTCAGCCACATCTGCTTCAGTTTCCTCATCTATAAAATGAGAATAAAAATAGCACCTACCTTTCAGAGTTGTTGTGAGGCTAAAATAACATCCTATTTGTAAAGTGCTTTGCAAACCGTAGAGAGCTAGATAAATGCCAGATATTATTATTATTCAATGTAACAAGATTTGTCATATATAATTTAAAAGTGTGGAAGGCACTGTTCTATTTTCTCACTTAAGCTTCACAGAAATCTTCAAAAGGAAGTGAAATAGATACTATTACCCCCATTTTATAGATGAGGAAACTGAGGCTCAGAGAATTTAAGTCACTTGCTCATGGTCACATAGCTAATACATTCCAAGGCCTTTTTGAACCCAGATCTTCTTGATTCTGAGTTCAGATCTTCAGCATCGAGGCAGTTTGGTATAGAGGCAAAAGGATGCTCTTGGAATTGGGTAGATCTGGATTCTGATTAAGGCCTTGGAACTTAGTAGCTCTGTGACCGTGGACAAGTGATTTAGGTTCCCTGAGTCTCCATTTCCACATCTGTAAAATGGGGATAATAAAAACATATATTACATAGGGTTGTGAGATAATGTAGAAAAAATATTTACAAATTGTAAAGCTCGATGTAAATTGTTAATTATTAATTATTATTATTATTAGATGTGAAGGTTTGGGGGAGGAAGGGCAAGGGGTAAGAGTCTAAGGATCAGGTTTACATCCTTCCTCTATCTATAGCTGAAGAATATTCTATCTCCATTTGCATCTGTGTGGCCTGTGAGTGTCTGGTTGAACTGCCAGGGGACCCAGACAGAGAAGGCGACTCAGTAGGAATGATTCCATCTAATGAATTCTGTTAACATCATAAGTCATCACAGATTTAGAGGGCAGGAGGCGGAGTGTTAGAAGCCATCAAATCCAACCCTTTTATTTTTATAAAGGAAATAAACTAAGTTCTAGAGAGGTGAAATTACTTGTCCAAGGTCACCAAGAGAGAAAGTGACAGATGCTAGATTTGAACTCAAGTCTCTTGACTCCTCATCTAGTGCTCTGATTGTAAGCTCTCATTCATTCATTTATCAAACATTTCTTCAGTCATTATTATGCATAAGATACCATGATAAATATTGGGAAGGGGAAAGGGGGAAGAGAATAAATATTTATTATGCACCTACTATGTACCAAACACTGTGCTAAGAGCTGTACAAATATTATTTCATTTAATCTTTACAGCCATCCTGTAAGGTCAGTGCCATTTTACAGGTGAGGAAACTGAGACAGAAGTTAAGTGACTTGCCCAAAGTCACATAGTAAGTTTCTGAAGATTTGAACTTAGGAGGATGAGTCTTTCTGACTCCAGGCCTGGTACTCTATCCACTGTGCCATCTAGCTTATATGTAGACACAGACAGACAGACAGAGAGATAGACAGAAAGACAGACAGATAGATAGATAGATAGATAGATAGATAGATAGATAGATATGGAAAGATGGATGAATGATTGGATAGATAGATATAGATACATAGGTAGATGGATAGATGGATGATAGATAGAAGGAGAGATGGAAAGATGGAGAGAGATGGAGAAATGGATGGATAGATAGATAAATAGAGAGATGGAGAGATAGATGAATGGATAGATAGATGGACAGATGGAGAGATGGATGGATGGATAAATATATATATAAATATAGATGCATACAGGCATATACATATATACACACATTTATTTTTACACATACTTATGTGTGTACGTCTGTATATGTATATGTGTGTATATGAATGCAAATATATATATATGCACATATGCAAAGAAAATGGTAGTGGTATATGCCAACAAATTATATGAAGATTTGAACTCCAGTCTTCCTGACTCTAGGCTCAGCACTAATCACTATACCACTTAGCTTTATACATAAATATGCATTATCATAAAAGTAGGGCATCATGTAGGAGTTATTAAAATGTAAATTATTCATTCTTTGATTCGTATCCATATAACATATCCACCAACATAAATAAGTTTCATAATGGATTACTTACCATGGTTTTTTATCAGAGGTAGATTTTACCCAAAGAACTGGCAATTCGTTGATATTTATTAAGCCCTAACTATGTTCCAAGGAGGAAGCTAGATGGCTCAGTGGATAAAATGTTGATTCTCAGACAGGAAGATTCATCTTCCTCAGTTCAAATGTGCCTCAGACACTTACTAGTTATATGACCCTGGACAAGTCACTTAACCCTGTTGATCTTAATTCACTGAAGAAGGAAATGGCAAACTATTTCAGTATCTTTGCCAAGGAGTCAGAAAGAGTCTGAAAAAACTCAGAACTAATAATAACTATGTTCCAAGCACAGTTCTAGGCAATGGATACAGATATCAATGAATGAAACAACTCTATACTTCAAGAACTTTACATCCTTTTCTCAAGAACAATGTTACTAGTTAGGGTGTCCTCCTCCACCTCTCTCATGATTTGATCACCCCATGAAAGATGGTACCGGATGATCCTAATCCATATGGGCCATCTCACAAGGTCTAAATAAACATTTACTGAATGAATGAATAAATGAATGAATGAATGAATGAATGCCATGACAGGACATAGACAATCAAACAATCAACAAGCATTTAGTAAGTGTCTACTATGTGCAGGTACTGTCTCAGATCCTACAAATAAAAGAGAAAAAAACAACAACAACAAAATCTCAGCCCTCAAAGAGCTTACTTTTTAACAGAAGAAATACCTGACATTTACATAGATCTTGAGGGATTAAAAAAACCCAGCATATATATACTCTGCATATTACATATATATTTATATTTATTGCTGTTCAGACCTTTGTCACATCCAACTCTTCATGACCCCATTTCCTTCTTCAGTGGATTGTTTATTTTATAGATGAGGAACAGGGTTAAGCTTTGGGTCACACAGCTAGTAAATGTTGGAGACCAGATTTGAACTCAAGACCTTCTGCATATGGGCCCAGCTCTCTATCCACTGTGCCACCCAAAAGCTGTCGTACACCCAAATACGTATGGATTGCTAGGTGGCCTGTGAATGGCTAGTTATATGTATATCTGTATATTTATGTGTGCATATATGTACATATACATACATCCACATGTAAAATAATAAAATAAAAAAATACAGAGCATATGCAAAATAAGCACAAAGTTGTTTAGGAAGGCAGCAGTAGCCAAGGAGTTGAGGAAAACAAAGAGAAGGAGGAAGCTTTTGGGCTGAGCTTTGAAGGAAGCTCAGGATTCTAAGAAGCAGAGATGGGAAGGGTGAGTGTTCCAGACAGGAAAGAAAGACTGTGCAAAGGCATTGAGAAGGAAGATAGAATATGATGTTTGAGGATGGGCAAGAAGACCAGTATGGCTTGAGCATAGAATGCAAGAAAGGGTGTGATTTATAGGGCTGGAAAGATAGGTTTGAGTCAAGTTGTAAGAAGTCTGAATACCAAATGGAAGAGTTTGTATCTTCTACTTGGAGGTAAGAGGGAGCCATTGGTGTTTATTGAGCAGGTGAGTAATAGAATCAGACTTGTTCTTTCAGAATATCAACATGGTGGTTGGGATGAGTTGAACTGGAAAGAGGAGAAATAAAACTATATTGTCTGGAGAACCAGGATGAGAATCAAGCTGATGAGATAAAATAGATTTGGTATGGCTTTTCAGGCCAGAGAATTTGGTCATGGCAGAGATTGGTAGTTCAGTACCCTGGTTAGGTCCAGCATTCAGGATGTCAGACAGACAACAGAATAGCATTAGTGAGTAAGCAACAGCAGAGCTTTATTCCATGGCAGAGACTATTTGCTTTCTTCTGTTTCATATTTCTTGTAATCATAGGATTAGAGGTTTTGAGCGTAGCCATGGGGCAAGCAATAGGGGAACAAGCATTAATTAAGCGCTTACTGTGTACCAGGCCAGCAGGTAGGTGGTATAGTGGATAGAGCAGCAGGCCTGGAGTCATGAGTTCAATCTAAGTTAAAATCTGACCCCAGATATTTCCAAGCTGTGTGACCCTGGGTAAGTCATTTAACCTTATTTGCCTCAATTTCCTCATTTGTAAAATGAACTGAAGAAGGAAATGGCAAACCACTCTAGTATTTTTGCCAAGAAAACCCCAAATGGGCTCACGAAGAGTCAGACACAACTAAAATAACTGAACAACAACAACACATACCTGGCACTGTGGCTTTACAAATAATACCCCATAAGGATATCAATAGACTACATGTAAATTTTGCCCTGCCTGGGTTGAGGCATAAGATGCTGGTTGGTACAGTGGATGGAACACTGGAATTGGAGTCCGAAAGATGGTGTAAATCCTGCTTTAGGACTTAGGAGCTGTGTGACTTGAGGTAAACCACTTTTTCTTTCTGTGTTTCAAGTTTCTCATCTGTAAAATAAGAGGTGTTGTACTCAATGACCTCAGAAGTCCATTCCAGATCTAAATCTATCATCCTACAAACTCCAGGAGGGCAGCAGAGGAGAGAGCACTGGGCCTGGAGTTAGGAAGACTCATCTTCTCGAGTCCACATCTGGCCTCAGATACTCCCTAGCTATGTGACCTTGAGGAAGTCACTTAACCCTATTTGTTTCTGTTTCCTCATCTGTAAAAATGAGCTGGAGAAGGAAACAGCAGCTACTCCAGTATCTTTGCCAAGAAAACCCCAAATGGGATCAGGAAGAATCAGACATGATTGAAAACTGACTGAATGGCAATGACAAACTCTAGGAGACTGTTATGGTGGAAGGATGTCCAGGTTATTGAGCTACAAACCAAGAAAATAAGAATAAAATACGCCCAGATCACAGCTAACAAAAATATCTACTGAAATATCTCAGTGGAAACAACAGGGTTATGGTAAGTTAATGCAAAAGCTATTTATTGAACAACTTCAG
The DNA here is from genome assembly GCF_016433145.1 of Gracilinanus agilis. Classification (NCBI taxonomy): domain Eukaryota; kingdom Metazoa; phylum Chordata; class Mammalia; order Didelphimorphia; family Didelphidae; genus Gracilinanus; species Gracilinanus agilis. The sequence goes on from NC_058131.1 coordinate 570,868,546, forward strand.
TGGCTCCGGCATTGTACTGGGCGCCAGGGGATATACAGAAACATATAACTCAGTCCCTGCCCTCAAGAAGCCTGCAGTCTGTCCATTTACCTGTCCCCACACCCCCCACTCCCCACCTCCCCAGTCTCTCTTCTTCCTAGAATTGCTGTACAGCCTTTAGCCAATCCTTTCCTTACTTCGTACGCCATTTGGTTTCTCTGTACAACAGTCTATTGCTAGCTGCTCAGGATCTTATGGGACAGAGATGGTAAACATCCATAGCAGACACTGGGCATCAGACACGGGAGCTTAGTGCTTCAGAATTGTTATTAAAGGGGAAACTAGGTAGCATAATAGATAGAGCACCAGGCCTGGACTTCAGAAGACCTTGGTTCAAATTTGACCTCAGATGCTTTCTAGCTGTATGACCCTGGGCAAGTCACTTAGCCTCCAGTGGCTAGCCTTTACTGCTCTTCTGTCTTATAATTGATACTAAGACAGAAGCTAAGTGTTTAGGGGCAGCTAAGGTCGCTCAGTGGATAGAGGACCAATCCTGAAGATAGGAAGTCCTGGGTTCAAATGTGGCCTCAGACACTTCCTAGCTATTTGGCCCTGAGCAAATCACTTAACCCCAATTGCCTAGTCCCTACTGCTCTTTTTTTTTTTTTTAAACCTTTACCTTCCATCTTAGAATCAATACTGTGTATTGTTTCCAAGGCAGAAGAGAAGTAAAGGCTAGACCAGTGATTCCCAAAGTGGGTGCCACTGCCCCCTGGTGGGTGCTGCAGTGATCCAGGAGGGCAGTGATGGCCACAGGTACATTTGGGGACAGTGAATAACTGTAAGGGGGTGGTGATAGTAAGTGATGGGGCGCTAAATAATATTTTTTCTGGAAAGGGGGCAGTAGGCCAAAAAAGTGTGGGAACCACTGGGCTAGACAATCAAGTTAAGAGACTTGCCCAAGGTCACATAGCCAGAAAGTGTCTGGGGTCATATTTGAACCCAGAACTTTCATCTTTAAGCCTGACTCTCAATCCACTGAGCCAAGCAGCTGCTCCTCATTCTTCTAATACTTAGTATTGAATGTAAGCTGGAAGGTAAGGGTATAAAGAAATAAAACCAAACAAAAATACCAGTCTATAGCTATCTGCCAGGGCTGTTATGAAACAGAGATGGTAAGCATCCACAGCATCAGACTTCAAAATTGCTATCAAATTTGGGATGAGGGCACAGGCTCTATGCCAAATCCAGCTGCCCCGCCTGGGCATCACAGAGGAGCAAGAAGGGGAAGATGGGGTTGGCATTTTCATTCCATTCCCCCTTTCCTCTGAGCTGAGGGGTCAAAGAGCCCAGACCTTCTTGGCGGTCCTTCCACAGTAGCATCCCTGTGCGCACGTGCACCTGGTAACCTGGCATCCACGCTCAAACGCCCAGAACGCTGGAGAAAGCCCGATCTTCCATTTCACCAGGGGAGAATGTCACGGACTCCCTTGTGATCTCTTCCATTGGAAACCAAGGGTCAGGAATGACAGGTGAATTCTGATGGGCTCTCTCCTCCCTCTCCTTGAAGGGGCTCCTGGATCTGGGGAAGAGGGCAAGGAGGGGGGGAAAGCCCCCAGCCCATCCCCGCCGTGCAATCGGCCCCAGTCTGATACTTTGCTCGTTGCTATTTAAGAAGGCTTTCTAAAGAAGAAGAACCTTCAATGGGAGCAGATGGCTGATAAGTAGGAATGGTAAATAGTTTTAATTACTGCATAATGTAAGTGAGACAATAAAGGGGAGACAGTGAAAGCAAGCTGCTGCCATGGAAGCTCTGGAACTGTTGCGGGGCCCAATTTGTCTGGCATGTGCTGCTCTCCGTCTTCAGAGGGCTTTAAAAGAGAATGCCGAAAATATTAATTGCGTGCCTCATCGGCCCATCCATCTTCACAACCGAGTAACACGCTTTTTTAATTTCAGGGGAATCGTTTTCAAATGGGAATCATGCAAATGAGTATTTTAGCTATTCATTTGTTTTACTGCAAGAGCTTTGCGAGCAAATGGCCTACAGCTTGCAATGAATTAAAAGACATGGGCACTGGAGACCGATTTTTAATACAAAGTCTTGACACAGAGACGACCCCGACCGACAACACAGAAAATGTTGGCATAGCAACTTTGGGCATTTTCATGCAAATTGGCTCCTATATAGATGATACGAAGGCAATGTTTTCCTTCAACTAATCATCATAAAATTAGTTTCACTATATTTAAATGCCTCCACTTAATGCATTATATCCATATGCATGAAATTGCCTCAGCTAATGCAGTACATAAAACGCCAAAGATACAATGAATGGCCAAATTGCAAGCAGTTATGTTATCTCCCATAAAAACGCCGGTTTTTTTTGTTGGCTTTTTTTTTTTGGTGGGGTGGCGCCGTGGTTTTTCCTTTTTTTCTCTTTCTTTCTTTCTTTCTTTCTTTCTTTCTTTCTTTCTTTCTTTCTGTGGTGTTACTGAATGTGTGGGCCCCCAAAGGCATCTATCACAAATCGCTATTAACACGTGTGCACGCGGGCACACACACACACACATACACACACAACACCCTTGTACGTTTAAGTAACGCTGAGGTTATAACACGAACTCACAAAAGCTGGGGGAAGGAGGGAGGGAAGGAGAGAGGGAGGGAGGCTGTGTCCTGGTGTGCCTAGGCAGGTTGGCACGCCTGGCCTCCCGCCTCCTCTCCTCTCAGGGGGCCCAGCTTCGAGTGCCAGTGGCAGCTGGATTGGGAGATGGGAGAGGGAGCTGTTTATTGCAGCCTGGTATTCCCTCTGTTGGACGGGGGTGCAGTGAGAAGGGAAGCAGGACACAATGGAGATGGAGTAGAGTCAATTGACCCTCCAAGGACCTGTTCGACATTGGGGAAAGTCATAGAATTTCTCCAGGCCTCAGTTTCCTCATTTGTAAAATGGAAAAAATTGTAAGAAAAAAAAAGTCAAGGGGGGCAGCTGGGTAGCTCAGTGGAGTGAGAGTCAGGCCTAGAGACAGGAGGTCCTAGGTTCAAACCCGGCCTCAGCCACTTCCCAGCTGTGTGACCCTGGGCAAGTCACTTGACCCCCATTGCCCACCCTTACCAATCTTCCACCTATGAGACAATATACCGAAGTACAAGGGTTTAAAAAAAAAAGAAACGAAAAAAAAAGTCAAATTTGTAAAATGGAATGGCTTACATGACCTCCAAAGTCCTTTCTAGCCTAACGCTGTCATCCTGTGACTCAATTCAGTTCCATCCTCATTTGTAAAATGGAAAAATTTGTAAGAAAAAAAATGTCAAATTTGTAAAATCACTTAGATGACTCTAAGGACTCCGAAGTCCCTTCTAGTCTAAAGCTGTCATCCTATGCCTCAATTCAGTTCCATGAGCATTGCCACTTATGTACGGGGAATATTGAGACAAAAACAAAATGGTTCTTGCCTTCAAGGAGTTTGCATTCTACTGAGGGGGAATGACAAATGCACTGAAAAGAAATACAAAATATTTATCAAATAAATACAACATCTTCTCCTTTCTTTTTGGGACTGAGAAGAAATTCAGGGGCTACTTCAGAGGGATCCCACTACTAACTGGCACAGGAGTTTTGACTTGTTTCATTTCTGACTGGTTTGTCCCTCCATAGGTAAATGTGGTACCCTCCCCTGCCCAATCCCCATGTTATTGCCAGATGGTGCAGCTACCTCCCTGGTAAAAGGGATTACAGGTGTGCCAAAGAATACTTTCATGGGGTAGGAGGAGGGAAGAAGAAAGTATTAACAATCAGGGGAATGTGGAAATGTTTATTGTCAGAGGTACTACCTGAGCTGGGCTGGAAGGAAGGTAGGATTCCAAAAGAAAGAAGGAAGGAAAGAGAACATTCTAAACCTGGTTACAGTCTGTACAAAGGTTTTCTGAAGTTTTCTTTTTAGCTCTAAAGTTAGGATCCTATGAATATACCTGATGACTATGGGATTCTACTTTCCAGACTAAGAGGAGAAAGGACTTTGGACAAGTCATTTCCTCTCTGTTTCAGCTGACTCATTACTAAAATGGAGATGACAGCATTTTTTGTGAGAATTAAATGAGATCATGAATGTCAAGTGTCCTTTTTGTTATTAGTTGCTGTCAAAATGTAAGCTGCTATCATCATCATCATCATCATCATCATCATCATCATTATTAGTCGTTTAGTTGTATTAGATGCTTTGTGACCCTATTTGGGATTTTCTTGGCAAAGATACTGGAATGGTTTACCATTTTCCTTCCCCAGATCATTTTACAGATGAGGAAACTAAAGCAAACAGGGTTAAGTGACTTGCCCAGAGTCACATAGCTAGTTAAGTGCCTGTTGTTGGATTTGAATTCAGGTCTTCTAGTCTCCACACCCAGTGCTCTAGCTTCTGCACCAACTTAGCTGCTATTACTATAAGACCGAAGCCTATAAAATGAGTAAGTTGGAAATCAAGCAATCAATTACCAAGCATTTATTAAACCTGTATTAGGTGCCAAATACTGTGCCAGTGGCTGGGGCATATTAATTTAATAATGAGATAGTCCCTGCCCTCAAGGAAACTTATATTCAAATGGAGGATACAACACATTCACAGAGAAATAAATAAAAGCACTATAAAATAATAGATACCGAGCAATCTGGGGAGTAAGAGTAGAAAAGATGAAGGGAATCTGCAATGGTTACTTGGAGATGGTCCATAAGTTGAATTCTGAAGGGAGTTCTAAAGGTTCCAAGAAACAGAGGGGAGATATCACATGACTTGGGTGGGGGGAAAACATATGCAAAGGTATAAATGGTGACAGGAGATGCAATGTTATATATAGGAGAATGATAAAATGTAAGGTGAAGGACTTATTTGAAGTGAAGATAGAAAGAGGCTAGAGCTAGATGTGATGTGATATGATTTAAATGCTTAACTGAAGAATTTGTATTTTTTCCTACAAACTATGGGAAGCTATTGGACCTTCTTGCACAAAAAGTAGTGATCATGAGAGATATGAAAGTATGAAAGAATTTCAGATACAGACAGATCTCTTTAGTAGTGCTGTGAAGGACATATTTGAGGAAGGGAGAGAGACTACTGTAATAGTCTAGAGTAGTGATGGTGAACCTTTTAGAGACCAAATGTGCAAACTGCAACTCTCATGCCTCATGTGAGCCCCCATCTTACCCCAGACAGGAGAGGGAGGAAGAGCTCCCATTAGGCTACTGAGCAGAGAGGTGGGAAAAGTGAGAAATGTCCTCAGGCATGCATGGAGAGGGGGAAGGGAGCAGCCTCTTTGGCACATGTGCCATAAGTTCACCAACAGATGTTTAGAGTCTGACCAGGATGGCAGCTATGGTACATCCTGGTGGAGATTTCCAACAAGTAGTTGAAGATACAGGACTGGAGTTTTAGGAGAGACTCAAACTAGAGATATTGATTTAGGAGTTACTTGTATAGAGATGATAGTTTTATCTGGGGCACCTGGATAAGAGAGCTAGGTCAGTAGAGAGAGTGCTGGAGCTTGAGTCAGGAAGATTCATTTTCTTGAGTTCAAATCTGGCCTCACATATTTACTAACTGTGGGATCCTGGGCAAGTCATTTAACCCTTTTTGCCTCATTTTTCTCATCTGTAAAGAGAGTTGGAAAAGAAAATAGCCAACTACTGCAGGATCTTTGCCAAGAAAATTCCAAATGAGGTCATGAGGAGTCAGATATAACTGACAACAACAACAATTGAATCCATGGGAGCTGATAAAATCACTAAGAGAGAATAGAGAGGGAGAAGAAAAAAGGACTATGGGATTGCTCACCAAATCCTTATATACTCGAATTAGGGAGCCTCTCTTATTTGTGAATCCCTCATCTGGACTGCTGTTTCCCAAAGGGCCCTAGTCATGCTCACTTCATTCTCTAGACTTATCCTAGATTTTTAATATCCCACTTGGATACTCTCTCTTTATCTGTCAAATATTCTCTCCTTTACTGCCCTCCCCACTTTTCAGATCACTTTACAAATTGTCTTCTCATAATAGAATATAAATTCCTTAAGGGTAAGTATCCCCAGTGCTTAGCACACTGCCTAGCACATGTTAAGCACTTATTAATCATTTGCTCACCAATTCATTCTCTCTCTCTATCTCTCCATCCATCTGTCCATTTATCTATTCACCTATCTTATCTCTATCCATCTATCTATCCATTCATCCTTTTATCCATTGACCCATTTATCCATTTATCCATTTATCTATCTATCTATCTATCTATCTATCTATCTATCACCCATGCATCTTATCTATCTCTATAAGCTTGAAGGAAGTCAATTTGGGGCAAATAAAAGGAAGCTTTACTTCCCCAAAGTGGAAAAACTCTTAATAATTTTAATAAGTCTACTCCTTAAGAGATAGTATAGTACTGTGATGGTGAACCTATGGCACACATGTCAAAGATGGCATACAGAGCACTCTGTGGGCATGTGCACCCCCACCCTTGCCAGTTGATTACTAGAAAGGCAGAAGGACTCTGGAAGAGCTGTTCCCCTTCCTCTCTCCACCATGCCTGACAACATTTTTTCACATCATCTACCCCTTTGCCCAGCAGCCCAAAGGGGATAAGGTGGGTGGCTCACAGGTGGCAGAGCTGGAGGGGAGCAGAGCCTCTCCCCTCCCCCTCTCTATACTCTCGGAGGACATTCCTCATTTCACAATCCCCTCTTCCCAGCAGCCCAATGGAAGCACTTCCTCCCTCCCCTGTGTAGGGTAAAGTGGGAGGGTGGGGGGGTGCCCAGCACTCAGTTGTGGGTCAGGGTACCGCATGTGGTCTCTGAGGAACAGGGTACAGCATGCAATCTTTAAAAGGTTCACCATCACTGGTTTAGTATGACAACAGAAAGAGGTTCATTAAGGAGTTTAGATAAATTTATTTAATGACAGAGCCAACAATGGGTCCTTAAGTGAAGCTGGAATGATGTAAAGCATGTTTTGAGAAAGTTAACTTGGTCTGGTGGAAATATTACTGGGTCAAAAGACCCAAGTTCAAATCCTAGGTCTGCCACAAACTTCCTGTGTGACCTTGGATGAATTAAGTCATCTCTCAGCCTTGGATTCCTCCTCTATGAAATAAGAGAATTGTATTACATAATCTTGAAGGTCCCTTCTAGATTATATAACTCTATTCCTAACCTTTGAGGAGGACCACAAGAAGGACAGCCTCTGCTTCTGATATCCTTTTGTGCATATTGCCCTGGAGAGAAAGAAAGGCACACTTTTGATGTCCTTTGGTTCATCTTTCAGTCCTCTCTTGGCTTTTTAAGAAGAGAGAGGGAAAAGGCTGATAACTAAGATAACTGAGATATTTATGACTTACAGAGCTTTTGTCCTTTCCTTGTGTCTCTATTCTTCATACTTGTTCAGTCATTTTAGTCATGTCCAACTCTTTGTGACCCCATTTGAACTGATCTTGTCAGGTTTGTCTCTCTTCACCTCCTTCTCAACTCTTAGCTCCTACTGGTGGTAGCTAGGTGGTACAATGGTTATAAGTCTGGGACTACAATCCAGAAAACCTGAGTTCATATTCAGCCTTTGACATGCAGTAGCTGTGAAACCCTGGACAAGTCATTTAACTACTACCTGCTTCAGTTTCCTCATCTGTAAAATAGGGATGATCATAACACCTGCCTTCCAGAGTTGTTGTAAGAATCTTTCCTGATCCGCTATCTTCAGGTTCCAATGTGGACCAATCAAGCCAATTCCTCCTCTGCTACAGTCCAGGTCCTGACTGAGAGTCCCAGTGGAAAGAGCATTGGAATTTGAGGATCTAGAGCAGTGGTTCCCAAACTTTTTTGGCCTCCCACCCCCTTTCCAGAAAAAATATTACTTAGTCCCCTGGAAATTAATTTTTTTAATTTAATAGCAATTAATAGGAAAGATAAATGCACCTGTGGCCATCACTGCCTCCCTGGATCGCTGCAGCACCCACAAGGGGGCGGTGGCACCCACTTTGGGAATCACTGATCTAGACTCACATTCTACCTTTCATGCTTACTGCCTAAGTGACCCTGGGCATGGCCAGTGAACTCTGCATCAGTTTCTTCATCTGCAAGATGAGGAGATTGGACTAGTTGGCATCTCATACAGTTTCACATCTCTGTTTTCTGGGTCTAGTTTAAAAATCCTTCTCTGACTGCAAACCTTCGAGGTTTATCATTGTCACTGACATTGTTTCTTTGCTCCCTTGTAGCAGGCTTTGGCAGGAGCTGGGCCTCCTGCAGTTGCCCATGTGGTTTTTCTTCTATGCAGCTGTTGTCTCCTTTGCAAGACCTTTATTTTTCCATCCATGGAATCCATAAGTGGGAGGTGACATCCTGTGAAATGCTAGATTACTGAAGAAATGATTTGCAGGTGATTAGGAAAGATGACAATGATCACTAGTAACCAGTATGGATTCACTCAGAAGAATAAACTTCCTTTTGTGATGGGATTATTGTATTGGTATAGTGGTTAGCACTGGAATGGTTGTAGACATGATGTATCTTGAAGGGTCAGAAAAGCATTTGGCTCTCTCAGAACCGTTGGGCAGCTAGGTGAGGCAGTGGATAGAGTGCCAGGCTTGGAGTCAGGAAGACTTGAGTTCAAATCTGACCTTAGACACTCACTACTTTTGTGATGCTAGGCAAGTCACTTAACCCTGCTTGCCTCAGTTTCCTCATCTGTAAAATGAGTGGGAGAAGGAAGTGACAAACTACTCCAGGATCTTTGCCAAGAAAACCCCAAATGGAGTCACAAAGAGTAGGACAATACTGAAAAATCACGGAACAACAATAACATTCTTGCTGAAAAGATAAAGAAATGTGGGCTGAATGAGAGCAGAGTTCAATGGATTCTTGGTGATTGAATAACCATCCCTAAATAGTTACTAAGAGTGACCAATTTGATTTCAGAGGATATGGATTAGAATTTGCCTTTGCACTTACTAATGTATTACTTTGGATAGGTCATTTTACTTTTCTGAGTCTCAGCTTTGCATCTGTAAGATGGACTAAAGCTAGGAAGGCAGAAACAAGCATTTATTAAGCACCTACTACAGGCCAGACATAGTGCTAAGTGCTTTACAAGTATTATCTCACTTGATCCTCACAGCCCTGAGAGGAAGGTGCTCTTATTATCATCCCAATTTTATAGATGAGGAAACTGAGGCAAACAGGTCAAGTGACTTGGCCAGGGCCACACAACTAGTAAACATATGAGGCTGGATTTGAACTTGGGTCTTTCTGACTTAAGACCTAACACTCTATCCATTGTCCACCTAGCCAATATCTTTAAGGTCCCTTTTAACTTGAAAGTTGGGATGAAGTGCATATGTGTTGGAAGTGAGGGGTGGTTACAGTGCAATAGTTCCATTTCTGCTTTATTCACTAATTTTTTTTTAATGACTTCAGTGAAAACATTAGCAAATTCAAAATTGACATAATGCTGGGAAAGATAGTTAATAGATCGGATGGTAGAGTCAGGACATGAAAAGATCTTTTCACAGGCTGATGGGGGCAAACCAGTACAACAAAATTTGACAAGGCTAAATGTAAAATCCTCTAATGAGGTTCAAAAAATCAATCCCCAAAATATATGATTGAAAGGAGTAAATCAACAACATATTTTTAAAAAGATATGGGAATTTTAATTTACTTAGGGCTCATAATAAGCTAAGGTGGTGATAACAATTCCCAAAAGACCTAATGGGACCTTTTGCTGTTTTTAGTGTTTTAGTCATGTCCCACTCTTTGTGATACTAGTTAGGATTTTCTTAGGGAAGATACTGGAGTGGTTTGCCATTTCCTTCTCTGGAATTTTTTTTACAGATGAGGAACCTGAGACCAATAGGGTTATGTAACTTACCCAAGGTCACACAATTAGTAATTATCTAAGAAAGATTAGAATTGAGGTTTTCTTTACTGGGAATTTAACACTCTTATCAACTTTACCAACTAGTTGCCTAAGTAGAATTCCTGTTCCTATTCGTAATAGAGAACTACTATCATCAACATAACAGAGATTAATACTCTAAATTAATACCCAATACAACCTATCCTGAGTTAGTAGAGGTCTTTTACAGTCAGGTCTTAGCAAAACCACCAGGAAGGAGTTTGTCCCTTGCTTCCTTCCATCTCTCCTTTTAGCGTTCCCACATATTCCCCTATCCTGCCCCTGCTCTCATATTGACTTTCGATGACCAAAAGGCTTCCTAACTAGACCTGCCCTGCCCAGTCCATGCTCAGGTTCTACACTGAATCCCTCCTTCCTAATCAAAACATACTCCCTTAGCTAATCATTACTTGGAAAGTTCTGATAAATCAGTTCACACTTTCATTTTAATAGCCAGTGACTTGAGTGATTAAAAAAGGAGAAAAGCCTTAAGCTACAGGGACCGAATGAGAATAGTGGATTCTCCAATATTAGCCCATTTTCCAGAGAGCTAGCCTGCCAAAAACATTTTAAGCTGGTGGAGTCTATTTCTATACCTTCCAACTTCTTTTTCTGGGCCCTTTCTAGACCATACTTCTCCAGATTACTCAGGCAGATCCACCCTCTCAAAACCTACTCCCAGAAATATGACAGTAGTCATTTGTACCTTAGTGTGAATTCCACCATTCTCCTACCATCCCTATTTTTGTCAACGATAGCACCATATTCTCGGTCACAGTAGGCCATTACTTTAAAGATTCAAAATGTTAGTCTTATCATATCATGTCCTCTAATTTCTGTCTCCTGACTTATCCCTTTCTCTCCATCTCCATTGCATCCTAAGTCAGATTCTCAGTTTCTCTCATTCAGATTTTTCTAATTGTCTCCAATTGGTCTCTCTTGTTCTACTCTTAACCCATCTAGACTGTCCTTCACTTTGCTGCCAATGTAATTTGTATTTATTGATTCAAGGTTATAGAAAGTTATGCTCATCTGAATTTAGACCCAAGCATGAGATCTCTTGGCCAATGCATTTGTTGTTGTTCAGTTGTTTTTCAATCGTGTCAGACTTTTCCTATACCCTTTCAGGGAATTTTCTTGGTAAAGACACTGTAATGGTTTGCCATTTCCTTCTTTGATTCATTTTACAACTGAGAAAACTGAGGTAAACAAGGCTAAGTGACTTGCCCAGGGTCACCCAGGTAGTGTCTGAGGCCAGATTTAAACTCAGATCTAGCCTGACTACACACCGCCAATATAATTTTCCTAAAGCACAAGTTCTGCTCCTTTCAATTTGTTCCTCACTTCTTTAATGACTACCCACTAGACTTACAAAATCAAGTTCAAAATCTTCTACAATTTGGCCTTCTCTGTTCAGATAGAGTGGGGAAATTTTAAGCTAGTCAAGTCTATTTTCATATCTTTGAACTTCTTTTTCTGGACCCTCTCTAGACTATACTTCTCCAGACACTCAGGTATCAGGTACAATGGGGAAAATGTTACACTTGGAATCCAAGGACCTGAGTTCTAACCCTGTCTCTATGACTTTAGGTAAGGTTAGGCATTCCTCTGTGTCCTATTTTTTTCAAATGTTCAAGGGATCAGACTAGATTGTCTCTCAAGCTTTGGACTGGAGAAGCTAGATGACTCAGTGAATAAACAAAAAATGAAAGTTCTGGGTTCAAATTTGACCTCAGGCACTTTCTACCTGTGTGGCCCTGGATAAATCACTTAATCTTGATTGCCTAGCTCTTGCCCTTCTGTCTTAGAGTTGTTACTAGGATAGAAAGTAAGGTAATTAAAAAAAAATAAAATCTATGATGTTATGATCCAGTTTTAATCTATCTCCCTGGGAAATGGAAGGCTTTGTTTAATTTTGCTAGAAGTTGTCAAATAAGTATTTTTAAGGCAAGGAGACCTTCTCAGGATACCTGAAATCATTCCATGTAGGTCAATAACTGTTCAGGATCTCCTTAGATGGGCCTGTTGATATTCTGATTCGAGTAGGTAAGGAAGAGGGATGCCAAGAAGATGAAGAAGGAGTAAACTAAGTCTCTTTGGATCACATAGTTTGGGATGAAGGGACTTGCTGAGGAGCTAGAGCCAGAGGGAGCCCTTTGTTCCTGCTGTAGGTGGCCAAAGCTGTCACTTTTCTAATAGATGTCAACTAACTGGCCCATTAGTTGTACCCCATTATGGTCACCTTTTCAACCCCTTGGCTCTGAGAGCATATACTTCCCGGAGTCACAGCCCCAAGTTTCAAAGTTCTTCTAGTCAAAGCCTTCCATGACTCTTTCCATTATGCTTTCCATTTCTGTTGCCTGTCTCTCCTCTCTCTCAATACTACTCTTTGCTTTTCTGGGGATTTTGCCCTCCAGAAAGAGGACATCCCTTTCCCTCTGCCTGGGAAACCCTAACCAAAACCCCTCGTAGGGGCAGAGTATAGTCTCATCTTTTGGTCTATAACCTCTCTCACTTGGGAATTTTTCTTACCCCGGCCTTCTTGCTTGGAGGTGCCATGAGCTGCTTGTTTGGAGACCCCCAAATATCTCAACCGTTTCCCAACTTCCACCCCAGCCACTGGGCAGGATTTTGTAAACAGGGCTATAACCATAAAGGCATGACTTTGACCCAAGGTATCAAGGGTAGCCATTGATAAGGGAGAGGAGGGAAGAAAGGGAAGGTATACTTCCTCCTTGTGGTCATCCTTTGCCACAATGATGCTGCCATCTTGGCTCTCCCTGCTCCCTTACTCAGCCTCCTCTGGCCTCTATTTCCCTCACATCCTCCCATCCTGCCACACACCAAAGGTCCCCTTGCAGTAGTGCTTCTCTCTGGGTCTGCCTTTATTCAGTCCCTACACTCTGTACTTGTTGCCTGCCTTCCATCTTCTTCAGGGGGTTGGGGCCTGGGGCTACCAGCTGTGCCACAAAGACTAGAGCTGGATTCCTCTGCTGGGACAGCCATGGTAGACTGTCCTTATCCTGCCCACCCCAGCCCCTCAACCCAACTTGCCCAGAGCACAAGGATTTCTAGTTACGTCTCTCAATGTAAATCATCTGGAGTTTTCTAAATATAGCACTCTGATGTCTCTTCTTATTCCATCCACAGTGGGTGGCACCTATGCAGAGTTCTGAATCTCCTACTCACACTCAGTGTGCATCTGCTCAGCATAGCGGGAAGGCACCCCCGAACAGGCTACATTTGTTAATCTTTAATCTATGTATGTCTGATTTTTCCAAGTTTACCACAAGGTCTTTGAGGACAGAAACTTTGTCATTTGCTTCTTTAATGCCCCAGCAGAGGCCTGGACAACCTGTAGGCACTCAGGAAACGTGATGATGGACTGAAAAGCCTCACAAAGGGTGTGGATGCGTGGATGGCCTGGGGACAGGCTTGAAATGGGCAGGCTTGGGTAGGCAGAATACCAGGACACCAAGTTCCTAGGAAATGTGAATGTGGAATCATGGTTGTCTTCCCTCAGCAAGGTAGTTGAGAAGGGGAGAGAGAACCGACAAAAGGAATGGCCATTTCTGGTTCCATTGTTTGCCATTACTTTTTTTAAAATTCAACCTTGGGTGGCTAGAACATTTTGTCTGGGTTTAACTGTGGTCCAGGGAACAAGATGTAATAGGGATGCCCAGTGCCCTCCCAAGCAGGACCTACATCTCATTCATGGAACGTTTGCCTTGGAAACCATGGAAGGTTTAATCAAGTTACCCATCTGCTGATGGCTGCTGTGTCTATCCATAATCATTTCTATCCATGCCAATGTGCCAGCTGCCAGCTGGATTAAGGCTATTCTCAAGACCTCAAAGTAAAAGTGAGCAGGGAAGGGTCAAGGGATAATCTCTTTTCTTATTGTCATGCAGAAAATGATTCCAGATTGGTCACTGTTGTAAGAGCAAAGTCATACAGAACCAAAATCCCCAAATAAAACCAAAGATTCACTGATGTGAAAGACGACTCCACCAGTTCCTCCTCTGGAGGTGGATCACATTCCCTGTTATGAGTCTTTCAGGTCAAGGGATAATCTAACTCAGTCGATTTTATATCCAAAGATTTTGGAGAGGAATAATTGCATCCCTGTTGTACTGGCACAGATATAGTCTTGCCTAATGAACATAGCTCCTTTGGCCATTCCAAGAATGAATGGTAGTATCTATCGTGAAATGGGTCATTCTGGGATTCCTAGAACCTAGATCACATTTTAGTTTTACATAAAGCTAATTGAGCACTGGTAATGGAAACAAGGATATTAATTCACTGCACGACTTTCAGGCAAGCCACATTATGTCTCTTGGCCTCAGTTTCCTCATCTGTAAAATGAGGAAATTAGACCAAATCCCTCAAATCCCTTTCTTCACTAAAACTCTATGTTTCTCTTAATGCTTCAAAACTTAATACTTCAGTAGATCCCATGGATGTGAGGATTTCTTCCATTAGGGCAGGCTTAAGACCACTTCCGTACCTTTTTCTCCTGTATAATTCTCCCGTGTCTATCTATAAACCCACTATGGGTGGAATGCCCACTGAGTGAAGGTCTGCCTCTATCTAAGTCTCTCAACATTATGTGGGTACCAATGCAGGACTCAGACTATCCATCTCTTACCCTTTGGTCTCCATATTTGAGCAACCTACTTTCTTTTCTGATTATCTATCCCCCCTGGATGATATTTCTTATATCACTTCTTGTGAGACAAGAGCACAATTAAAAAAAAAAAAAGGAGCAAAGACTTAGATCTAGAAGGGAAATTAGAGCTCAGCTTGTTCAACCCTTTCATTTTACAGATGAGGAAACTGAGGCCCAAAGAAATGAAGTTACTTGCTCACAATCCCCCAGGGAAAATAGGTGAGCCGGAATTCATAGGATCAGAGATTTAGAGTTTGAAAATTTAGTGTCATCTAGGTCAAGTCCTTCATTTTACAGTTGAGGAAACTGAGACCTAGAGGTGTTATAAAGGTATTAAATAGAAGAATCAAGATTTGAACCCACATCCCCCAACTCCAATTCCAGTATTCTTTCCACTACACTATACTTTCTCTGTTGCTACCTACTTACTCCTTTAATATCCTACAGCTTTTTGTGTTACCCACAATTTTAACTCTTTGGACACTATAGTGTTTATAATTGGCAGCCACAGAATATTGCTGGAAGAATAGTGGTATTTTTTTAAAAACCCTTAACCTTCCATCTTAGAATCAATACGGTGTGTTAGTTCCGAGGCAGAAGAGTGGGAAGGGCCAAGCAATGGGGGTTAAGTGACTTTCCCAGGATCACACAGCTAGGAAGTGTCTGAAGCCAGATTTGAATCTAGGACCTCCCGTCTTTAGGCTTGAGCCACCTAGCTGCCCCTGGTATGTTTTTTTTTAAGAGCTTTATTGCTTTTATTTTTGCTTTATTGCAATTCATGATTTTATTTTAAAAATAATATACTAACATTAGTATAATAATATAAGTAATAGTAAATAACTTACTAATAAAGGGGCCAGAAATGGTCAAATAGGAACTATAACTACCCTGAATGAATTTTGTCTCTTATTACATGGAGTCCACAAATAATTATTCTTCTAATCTCAATCAAGATACCCAAATAATTTGGCTTCTCAATTTACTCTTGCAATTTGCTTGAATTCCTGTTGATTAGTTCGGGTAGCCAGTTAATGGAATCTGGTGCACCAAACCCATTTGTTTTGCTTTCTTAAAAGCCTGCTCCATTTTGGAAACAAGAGCAATGGCATAATGACTTTTGATTTATTTCCTGTAGTTGTATAGGAAATGCTCTCTTGACAACCTCACAGAGTTCCCCACCATCACTGAAATAGTGACTGACTTTAATGATAGTAGTGAATAATCTAGGGCAAAATAATGAATTGTAGAGTTTTAAGAAGGGACTTCAATAAATCCTCTAGTTCAAGCCTTTTATTTTACAGATGAGGAAAATGAGATTCAGGGAAATGAAGTGACTTGTCCAAGGACACAAAGGTGATAATAATGATAATGGACATGGATACAGGTTATCCCCCAAATTTTAGTGCAGTTTCATGCTTTAAAATCTTTAAAATAAATAATATTTAACATTTTGTTATTAAATGTTAATAACTTTAATAGCCATTAAAACTTGAAACTATATTAAGACTTTTTTTAAACCTTTACCTTCTGTCCAACCAGCCCTATGAATTGGGTACTATCAACATTATCATCCCCATTTTGCAGATGAAGAAACTGAGACACAGACTTGCCCTCAGACACAGAGGCAGAATTTGAAGCCAAGTCTTCTAGACTCCAGTCAGCCTTAAAGGTGGATAAAGGGAGTGAGGAAGACACGGGCTTAAGGACTATCTCTGACTTTCCTAACTGAACGACCAAGTCACTTAAACCCACAGTGACTCAGGCAATCATGTATGATTATAAATTTCAGCAATTCCTAGAGAGGAATTGGTGACTTCTATACTGGGGACTCCCTGTGCCATGAAATAATAGGTGTGTACCAGAATGTCTGTGTTCTACGTGTGTATATCTTGTGTCTTTGTCTCTTATTAAAAATGTAAAACCATACTTTCTATTTTAGTATGAATTCTAAAACAGAAGAGCGGCAAGGGTTAGGCAAGTGGGGTTTAAGTGACTTGTCCAGGGTCACACAACTAGGAAATGTCTGAGGTTAGATTTGAACCCAGGTCCTCCTGTCCCCAACTTGGGCACTCTAGCCACTGTGCTGCCTAGCTTCTCCATCTCTCTCTTTATATTTATATATAATTAGGTATTCTAAAAACAGTTTTAAACTTTAATAAGCTCATATATATTTTTGTACACAAGTACATATAAACATCTACACATATGAATATATTTGTTATTGTTGAGCCATTTCAGTTGAATCCAACTCTTTGTGAAGTTTGGGGCTTGAAGATTTTTTTGCCAAAGAGACTAGAATGGTTTGACATTTTCTGGCTCATTTTACAGATGAGGAAACCGAGACAAACAGGGTTAAGTGACTTGCCCAGGGTCACCCAGCTGGTAAGTGTCTGAAGTCAGATTTGAACTCATGAAGATGAATCTTCCTCTTTCCAAGCCCCCAGTGCTCTATCCACTGCAACAAAATAGCTCTTAAAAATTCAGTACTTCAGATCCAGATTTCATTTATGAGCACTGCCTCCTAGTTTTGTAGAATCAAGGCAAGGTGTTTCCCCCTTCGTGCTCCCCCAGTCCCCTCCTAGTGAGTCCCCCTCTACCTCTCATCCTCCAGGTCTCAGTCGCTTCTCTGATCCTACCGTCCTGTTTCCCCCAAACACTGACTCGGGCTCGCCTCCTTGCTAGCTCACACAGAGATAAAACACCTTAGCCTCATTACTCAGATGGCTAATTGCGAGCTGATTTAATTAAAGTATACTCGATATTTCCCCAAGTTAGTTACATTTCATATCACCCTATTAGGAGTAATTGGCTGAAATGAGGCACCGCGCAGCTCAGGGAGGCAGTACAGGTGCGCCAAGCTGAAAGCGCCCTCTCGCAGTGGGCCACATGGGGGCTGCTTGCTTTGGCTCCCCGTTCACCCCATTTCAGTGTCTGTCTGTGAGGCACTCCCGACTGGGCGCAGCTACTGAGACAGATGATCTTTAAAGCTGAATTAGGATGGTACCAGCAACAAGTCTAAAAAGTGGAGGCTAACGTGGATTTTTTTCTTCCCCTTCCTAAAGACGGCGGCTGTTTGGGTCCTAATCCCAGATCTACAGCACACTGTATGGCTTTGGGCGAGAGGCTTCCTTTCATTGGGTCTCCATTTCCTCATCTGTAAAATGGGGACCATAGAGCTCTTCCCCTCTAACATCACAGGGTCATGGGATGAAGAAGGAGAAGGGCTCTGAGACATCATCTACTCCGACCTCTTCATTTTACAGATGAGAAAATTTAGCCTCCCCCAGTAATTAGCAGAGCGAGGCTCCATGGCAGGGGGTCCCGACTTTAAATCTGGCCATAATTCCACCATATTTGTTGTTTGTCGTTGAATCTTTTCCACAATGTCTGACTCTTCCTGACCCCATCTTCTTGGCAAAAATACTGGAGTGGTTTGTCATTTTCTTCTCCAGCTCATTTTACAGTTGGGGAAATTGAGGCAATCAGGGTTAAATGACTTGTCTAGGGTCATATGGCTAGTAAGGGTCTAAGGCTAAATTTGAACTCATGAACCTTCTGATTCCAAGCCCACTGCTCCATCCGCTGTGCCACCTAGCTGCCCTCCACCATCCTACACTTTGACAATATCCAGAATCCGCCATCATTCATTGGAAGCTACCAATGGATCTCCAAGGCTAACCTATTTATATGTGGGCTGTGTAAATATACAGACACGGCTTGAGCATGACTTGGTTACATATGATCTGGGCTCTTCCATCTCTCTGAAGACGAAGAGAAAGCTAAGCCAGCCCTGCAAAAGCTTAATTGGGAGGAGGGCCAGCCAGGTCTAGGATGACCAAAGGCTGAGAGGTCTCCCTTCTCCAAGAGGGGCATCAGAACAGGATTATAGCTATCTGCTTCCAATATCTCTAGCTTAAAAGCACAAATCTGGTTACAGATGGAAAACTGCTCTCCTCATTGCTATTAACAGGGCGGATAGCCCAGCTATGCTGGAGCCAGTACCAGCTAGGGAGATTATTACATTGTTGGTGTGAGAATGTAAGTGTCTTATTGTTGTTCAGTCATTTTCAGTTGTGTCTGACTCTTCATGACTCCATTTGAGTTTTTCTTGGCAAAGATACTGGAGTGGTCTGTCATTTCCTTCTTTAGTTCATTTTAAGATGAGGAAACTAAGGCAAACAGGGTTAAGTGACTTATCCAGGGTCACACGGGTATGTGTCTGAAGCTAGATCTGAACTCAGAGACATGAATTTTTCCCAATTCCAAGCCCAGAACTCTATCCCCTGGGCCTTTCAGCTGCCCCAGATTCAATTATTATTAACTGACTCACATTTCCATAGCACTTTCAGGTTTCTGATGTGCTTTCCCCACAAAGACCCTGTAAGGTAGCTAGTACAACTCTTATGACTTTTTAAAATAATATTTCCCCCAATTACATGGGAAAGCAATTTTTAACATTAATTTTTAAAAATTTTGAGTTCCAAATTCTCTTCCTCCCTCACACCCTCCCTCCTCTCCCCTCTCTATAAGATGATAAACAATCTGATACAGATTTTACATGTGCAATCAGGTATTATTATTATTATTATTATTATTATTATTATTGTACCCATTTGACAGGTGATCAAACGGAAGCTTAAAGGGACTAAGTGACTTGCTCATGTTCACACAGCCAGGAAGTTTAAGAGTTCTGATCTAGGTCTTTTCTGACTCCCGGTTCGGCTAGGTCACAGCGCCTCTCTCAATAACTTATGAATTCTCTTTCTTCTTGTTTCTCTAGGAACCAAGTAGCTGAAACTCATTCGCATTCCTCCTTTCTCTAGAACTGGTTGGTCAGTCCTACTCAATAGTTTGAGAGCTTTTTTCATGATGTGGTTGAGAGAACCCTGGGACTAGGACATGAGACACGGGTTCCAATGCCTCCTTCTTGCTACATAACCATGGGGAAGGGAGGTTCTAAAAGGCTGTTCTTCATCAACCACCTTCCTAAGGGGACAGGAGTTCCCTAGTTTCTTCCCTGGACCTTTCCACCGTTCTGTGTTGCCCTGAAGATCACATTCTGCTAAACTAGCTGTTTCTATTTACTCTTTAGCCTGGCATTCAATGCCCTCCTCAAACTAGCCCCAATTATTTGTATTTAACATAAGGTCATCATTTGAGAGCTGGGTGAGATTGTAGAAATGATCTAGGCACATGTACCCACATCCAGAGGATCACTGACTTAGAGCTAGAAGATGGACGTAGATGGACTCCTTTTATGGGTGATGAAACTAAACCTCAAAGAAGGGAAATGACTTATCAAAAGTCATGTAGGTAGTAAATACCAGAGCCAGGGTTCAGAACTAGATGCTTTGAATCCATTGCTCTTTCTAGGACTTCTATGGGTTTGTTTGTTTTTTTTTCAAGAAAATCAAATTATATTCTACTTATCTCCATCACAGACTCCCTACTCCAACCACTTCGGTCAGTTTGCTGTGCCCTGAACGAGGCGGGGGCACAGCTATTCTCATATCTTCACTCAGGATGTATCCTCCTTCTACACTGCTCTCCTCCATGTCTTTATTCCATTTATTCTACTTATCTGGGTAAATCAATCATCTTAAGAAGAGCTTACATTTATATTGTGGTGGTTGTCTGTCCTTCCTTTTCGAAGGGGACCAACGACATCATGGAATGGCGTCTTGACTTACACATGAATTGGATTTAAGAGAGTCAGAGCTGCCCGAGGTCGCCAGCCTCGCTCTCTCTCTTCCAGAGTCAGCCAAGTTTGGTGGCAGAACAAAAGTCAGGATAATTGGCAATGGGCCAGGATGCAGTGGATGGCATTGGCGTCTTCCATGTCTGACCAGGCTCTAAGCACTTCACGTCACCTGCTTCCACTGCCTTCATGACTGCTGGAACAAGTCGTTTTCATTCACCCACGCTTCAGAAGGGTGGGTGTCTTCCCATGCTTGGGGTAGGCATCCCTCTTAACTCACAGATGGATTTGGATCCTGTTGGCTACCTCCAACCTGGTGTCAGCCCAGCTTCTGAGATGTAGTGTTTTAAGGATTACGAATTGATCTACATATACTTTCTCACTTGATCTAGAAAATGACCCTACGAGACATTTATTAACTAATAACTATTATTTCATCCCCATTTTACAAATAAGAAGAGAGGGGCAAATTGAGATGAAATGAGTCAGGATTCAAACTCAGATCTTCATGATTCCAAGTCCAGTCCTCCATCTACTATGTCGTCTTGCTGCCTATGTCTCATTTGTCCCTTGAACTGTTTCTCGGCCACCCCAAGCCAGAGTGGTCGATCTCTCTCTTCCTCCTGTAAACTCTTTTAGCCTTTTTTGCCTTTATCGTTTGTCATGATCATTTCATATCACTTTGTGACATCACTATACTTGTTTTATTTATTACTTAACTTTTCTATTATGGCCTGTTTCCAAAGTATGTGTCTTGTCTCCTCCATTGGACTCTAAATTATATGTTGTTTCCCTTGAATAGACTGCAAATTCCTCGAAGGCAGGCGTGCTTTCCTGTTTTGTTTTTACATGTGTCCTGTGTAGCACAGTGCCTGGCGTATGCTGTCAAGCTTGTTGAATTCAACTAAATTCCTATAAGGAAGGATTGGTACCTCGCCCAGCAGCATCTGGCTTAGTGATAAGTAAGTATTTGCTGGCTTAATCAATAGCAACCATTGATTAAGAACTTATCGTGCCGGGTGCCAGCAATACAGTGACAAAAACAAAATAACTTCTGCCCTTAGCTTACATTCTTTTGGAGAAAACAACAAGCACGTTTGTGAATATGTGTACATACACACACACATATATAGTAAACTGAGGCACAGACTCTATGACACTTAGGTCTCTCTTCTCTCAAAGGTGAGCCACCCTTTGAAGCACTGTGACAAGCAAAAGCCTCCACGGGGACCTCTAACCCTCTTCCTAGAACAAGAAAAACGAGAGATATCAAGTACCTGAAAAATTAAGAAGTCTTATTAATCAAGGACTACGTGTGGATGGGAGCAAATTAGTCTAAAACCAAAAAGCTCAAAATTCTTAGCTGGCCGGCAACTCTACTTCTAATTCTCAGCAGTCAGAGGGGAGGAAAGGGCTGACCCAGGGAGGGATTTAAGGTGGACAGGCAGAGAGTTCCAGGAACAGGAGTGACAGATAGAAGGTAGAAGGTAGAAGGGGGAATAAGACATCTTTGATATATTTTGGGGCGTGCAATAGTGCATTCTTTAGCGTGAAGATGGGCATGAACTAATCAGTTCCCATACATGAAAATACAATATGGTATAGAATAGCAATACCAACAGGTGTCTTATCAACATTAACTGTAACAGTGAATCGTACTAAAATAGTTCAATCAGAAATAATGAATCTGGGGCCAAGACCAGAAGCTTTTTTGTGTGACCAAAGATACCAGGTCTGAAACCAGAAACACCGAGTCTGAGACCAGACGTGTTTCCACAAAGCCCAAGCATTTTTGGCTAGCTCATCCCAGAGAGACTGAGAGAACTGATATGGAATAAGCCGGAGGAGGTGGAAACCAAATTGAGTCTACTCTCCCAGGGCTGAGAGATCTGACTTCTCTGGTCACTTGAACCAGGCTGTAATTTTCTAAGACAGTTTCTTCAGATTACTTTGGTTACAAAGACAGTTTTTCTCTGAATTACTCTGAGTGTCAGATAATAGAGTCAATCGTACATATTTTCATCATTCACATAGTAAGGCGACTCAAGCATATCAAGATAATTATGAAGAAAATTTCTATAATATACACATTATATAAATACATACAAAACTTTATATGCATTATACACAATATATGCATATACAATTTTGTATGTATGTACATACACATCACATATGTATATATGTATATTATATATAATATGTGTATATATTATATGTTATATATCAATATATTATATATTATAATATTATGTATGGCCCACTCCCAAAAGAGATCAATGAAATCAGAAAAGGTCTTGTATATACAAAAACATCTGTAGTACCTCTTTTTGTGGTGGCCAAAAACCTAGAAACTTAAGGGATGCCCAATCATTTGGGGAATGACTAAACAAATTGTGGTGCATGGATATTATAGAATACTATCAGGCAATAAGAAGGAAATAGATTATTTCAAAGAGAGATGGAAAGATGTATATCAACTGATAC
>NC_058131.1:570896066-570941938 GCF_016433145.1 Gracilinanus agilis
GGAAGGAAGGAAGGAAGGAAGGAAGGAAGGAAGGAAGGAAGGAAGGAAGGAAGGAAGGAAGGAAGGAAGGAAGGAAGAAAGGAAGGAAGGAAGGAAGAAGTGTCCAAAGTTTGTGATCCTTATACCCTAGTGTGGCCATGATTTAGCTCTTATCTTAATAGACTTCTTAATCTGAAAATTGTAGTTTGTTTTTTCTCAAAAATTTGATAATTATTTCAACAACATTGGGGTCCTTTGTAATGCTAAAAGTAATTTATTTTACGCATTTAAAAACACTCTTGAGAGAAGGGGTCCATAGGCTTTTCCAGGGTTCCAAAGCGGTCCATGACATAAAAAGACTAGGATTCTTGCCTTAACAAGAATGAAGGGAGAGCCGTCAGCAAATGTAGGAAGCTGGATGTTGGGCTTCAGAGCCCCTCGTCTCTCTGCTTTCCCCTCTGAGCCTGACTTCTCCCTAGCTTACAGCTCCAGCGTCTCTTCCCTCTTCTCCATCCAGACCTGCCCTTCTGGGAAAGATTTGTCATCCACGTTTTTTAATGAATGCATTTCAGTCGCTATTCACCCATCTCACTTTTAGCTTGATCTCGGGAGAGACGAAGAGACTTGCCCAAGGTCTCACAGGTAATGAATGAGTTGGCAGCACCATTGGGACTAGAGCCTGGTCCAACTCCTGGGACAGAGCTCTTTTCCCTGAGACCCGGGGACCTTAATTAAGAAGTGCTGTCTAGGGGGCAGCTGGGTAGCTCAGTGGACTGAGAACCAGGCCTAGAGGCAGGAAGTCCTAGGTTCAAATCTGGCCTCAGACACTTCCCAGCTGTGTGACCCTGGGCAAGTCACTTGACCCCCATTGCCTACCCTTACCACTCTTCTGCCTTGGAGCCAATACACAGTATTGATTCCAAGATGGAAGGTAAGGGTTAAAAAAAAATTTTTTTTTAAAGTGCTGGTCTGAAACCAGCAAGACCGAAGACCCTTGGGAAAGGGAAGGCAAGAGAAACTTGAAGAAGATGGAGGAGGATTTATTGGTGACTTTATAGTATAGTTTAGCTTTGATTTGGAGAAGGCAGTAAAGGACACGGCAAAGGTATCTGCACCAGGCAAAATGGGTCCGAACGGTCATCAAAGTGGATCAGATGGCGGCTATCCTCTGCAGCAGCCAGTGGTACCATGGATAGAGGGCAGGCCTTGGAGTCATGAAGACCTGAGTTTAAATCTGGCCTCAGACACTGCCTAGTTGGGGGACCCTGAACAAGACGCTTCACTGTGTTGGCCTCAGTTTCCTCATCTGTAAAATGAGCTGGAGAAGGAAATGGCCAACCACTCCTGCATCTTTGCCAAGAAAACCCCAAATGGGATCACGTAGGGCTGGATGCTATTGAAATAATTAAACAAAATACTGCATCGTCTCCATCAGCAAAGTCTCTGAAGAACCTTCACGTTCCCACAATGCTCTCTGGGAACATGGAAGTTCTCTGAAGAGAGACCTTACATCTTTTTCCCCCCCAAAAAAAAATCTTACATTGTGTCTTAGATTGATAGTATCAGTTCGGAGGCAGAAGAGTGGTCAGGGCTAGGCAATGGGGGTTGTGACTTGCCTAGGGTCACCCAGCTGGTAAGTGTCTGAGGCCAGATTTGCTTCCAGGACCACTTATCTCCAAGTCTGGCTCTCAATCCATTGATACACCTAGCTGCCTGGAGCCCTTACAACAATATCCATGGTTCCCTTACTTAGATTTTTAAAATATGAATTTTTTAAACTCTTACCATCCATCTTAGAATCAATACTAGGTATTGGTTCCAAGGTGGAAGAGCAGTAAAGGTTAGGCAATGGAGGTTAAATGACTTGCCCAGGGTCACATAGCTGGGAAGTGTCTGAGGCCAAATTTGAATCCAGGACCTCTCTTCTCTGGGTCTGGCTCTCCATCCACTGAGCCACCCAGCTGCCTCCTTAAATATGAATTTTAATGAACAAGAATAGTTAATATTTATATATGTCTTGCTGTATGCTGGGTGCCTTACAAAAATCATCTCATTTGATCCTCACAACAACCCTTTGAGGTAGGTACTATTATCATCCCTATTTTATAGTTGAGGAAACTGAGTCTGCTCCTGCTCACCTCTTCTCTTGCAAAATGTAGCTCACACACTACCTACATTCAATTCATTTCCATAAACATTGGTTAAGGGCAGCCGGGTGGCACGGTGGATAGAGCACTGGGCCTGGAAGCAGAAGATTCATCTTGCTGAGTTCAAATCGGACCTCAGATACTAGCTGACAAATCACTTCACCCTGTTTGCCTCAGTTTCCTCATCTGTAAAAAAAGATGGAGAAGGAAATGGCAAACCACACCAGTATCTTTGCCAAGAAAACCCCAAATAGGGTCATGAAGAGTCACTCACAACTGCAAAACAACTCAACAACATCCCAAACATTTATTAACTCCAAATATGGCCAGGTATTCTGCTAACGGTTTTCCTGATGACCCCTCCAACTCCTGGCTTCCTCCTTCCCCAACGACCTTGTTTTTAACCACTCTCCATATTTGTCTTTATTCGGTGAATACTCTGGTTTGTATTTGTTGGGTCCCCCATCAGAATGTGAGCTCCCTAGCGTTCCTCAGCGGCAGGATTCCTCTGGGGGGGCCAGTATAACCAGAGGCAGGACCCCAGGATGGCCGGGGAAGTTGCCGTTCTCTGAAACTAGAATTGCAAAGAATTTTATAAACTCACCAGCGGGCCCAACTTCTCTCTGCCCTGTTTTCTCTGGCCCCATTTCCCTTGGTTGAGGATGGTCCAACGCCTCCCCCCGATCTAGTAAAACCATGCTGGTCCCTCTTTCCTCGGAACCCCGATGGCATTTCTTATGGGTGCCACTGATGGGGCGCTCACCCTCCATTGGGCATGAGCTCTTTGAGGGCTAGGCTTGGAATGAAGGCATCTGAGTTCAGATCTTGCCTCCAACACTGACTGGCCTTAGACGAGACATTTCTCCACCACTCCGGACCTTGGTTTCCATCTTTGCACAATGAGAGGGTCGCACTAGATGGCCTTTGGGGTTGCTGGCAACTGTAGGCTTCTGATGTCTTATCTCTGAGGTTGTCTCTGAGGTTCCTTCAACTCTAAGTCCTGTGATCTTGTCTTCTTAACTCTTTGAGGATTTCTAGTGGGTCTTGTTTCTTAAGAGTCAGTGGCATCGTGGACAGATCTGGAGTGAGGAAAGATCTGGGTTCAAATCCTATCTCTGATACTTGCTAGCTGTGTGGCCATGGATAGGTCACTTAACTCTATGAATCTCAGTTTCCCCATTTGTAAAATAAGGATAAAGATGCTTCTAGTTCCTACCTAATAGGGTTATTATGAGACTCAATGGGTAGACCACAAGACTTGGGGTCAGGCAGAGCTGAATTCAAATTCTGCCTCAGAGGCTTACTACTTGTGTGACCTTGGATAAATCATTTGATTTGGGGGGGCTTCAGTTTCTTCATCTGTAAAATGCCATTTAAAAATCAACAACCTTATCTTCTGGCTCAGTTACAACTCTAAGACAAAGGGGCAAGGGTTAGACAATCAAGGTTAAGTGACTTGCCCAGGGACACACAAGTAACATCGGAGGCCAGAGTTGAACCCTGTACCTCCTGACTTGGTACTTGATTGACTGAGCCATGTAGCAGTCCTAAAATGAGGATTATAAGAGCACCTCCTTCGATTCACTTCAGGGTTGTTATGTGGCTCAAATAAATTAACCAAGGTAATGGGATTTGCAAACCTTAAAGGACTACATAAATGTCAGCTACTATTATCGTTGATGTTAATAATAAAATGCTTCCTGTGTCAGTTGCTATGAGTCATCTTTGTGTTCACCACAACATCTAGCACCAAGTTTTGTTCTTTAAGCCTTCACATATATACATATATGCATACATGGATATCTATACATAGCCATATAGATCTATGAAGACCCCCTTTGATGTGCAGTCATTTTAATCATGTCAGACTCTTTGTGATCCTATTAGTTTTCTTGGCAGAGATACTGGAGTGGTTTGCCATTTCCTTCTCCAGCTCATTTTCCAGAAGATGAAACTGAGGCAAACGGGTTTAAGTGACTTGCCCAAGGTCACACAGCTAGTAAATGTCTGAGGCCAGTTTTGATAAGCCTTCCTGACTCTAGACCCAGTGCTCCATCCACTGCACCATCCAGCTGCCCCAACATGAAGACCTGATGAATACCTTAATAATCTTCTATATTTGTTTTGCACTTTACAGTTTCCGAAGGGCTTTAATATTTAATTCAATAAACTCCTGCTAAGCTCCTGCCAGATGCATGATACTGTGCTAGTTGTGAAGATACAAAGGTAGTGAAAAAAAAAGTCTCTGCCCTTAGGGGGTTTACA
Organism: Gracilinanus agilis; assembly: GCF_016433145.1. Lineage (NCBI taxonomy): Eukaryota > Metazoa > Chordata > Mammalia > Didelphimorphia > Didelphidae > Gracilinanus > Gracilinanus agilis. The sequence goes on from NC_058131.1 coordinate 570,900,458, forward strand.
GTCTTGTAGGGTAGATAAAACTTTTACACAGACAAATAAGCAAGTTATAATTTCAAGAGATCGAGGGCTCCAACAAGGCAGGGGAGTCTTCTTCCTGTAGGAGGTGGCTGCTGATGTAAGTCTAGAAGAAGGAAAGGATTCGATGTTTTCTTTTTCAAAAGTTCCATTAAAAAACAACAGCAAAAAAAAAAAAATAAAAGAACAAAACCCTTTTATTCTATTGTTGTTTAGTTAGGTCAGCTTTGTGACCCTGTGGATGAGAGCACACCAGTGCTGTCCATGGGGTTTTCTTGGCAAAGACACTGGAGTGGTTCACCATTTCCTTCTCCAGTGGATTATAGGCAAACAGAGCTTAAGTGACTTGCCCAGAGTCCCACAACTAGTAAATGGCCAGATTTAAACTCAGATCTTCCTGATGCCAGGTCCAACATTGAGCTGTCTAACTGCCTCTAGATGCTTCTTTTCTTCATGATCTCAGTCCTGAAAGTTTAAGATAATATTTTATTTAGCAATTACATATTTTTGTAAATTTGGTAAAAACAAAATATCTTTTCTCTTTATATCACTATCACTTCCAAACATTTCCCTTCTTCTTCCCTTCCCCATAGAAACATCCTCAGAAACAAAGAACAGATTCATTATCTTCATAGAATTGAAGCTGGAAGGAATCTCAGAGACCAGCCAGCCCAAACCCCGGGGGGCGGGGGGGAGGGAGACAACTTGATGGCTCAGTTAATTGAGGGTCAGGCCCAGAGATGGGAGGTCTTGGGTTCAACTGTGGCCACAGACGCTTCCTAGCTGTGTGACCCTGGGCAAGTCACTAAACCTCCTTCACCAATCCCTTCTCTTTTGCCTTGGAATCAATACACAACATTGATTCTAAGAAGATCCTTTATGCCCAGATACTTTTATTAGGTGAAAACACCTCTTTAACTGAATTTTGAAATCAAAGATATTAATTAGCTGCAAACAATTCCTAGACTCCACTATTGAATCATTCAATCAATCAGAAGTGTAAGCTAGGTATGAACAAGTCCTTAATCATTTGGGAACAGTGAAGTACTTTTGAGTCATTTGTAAGGATGAAGGGTGAGAAAAAAGAATTTTGGGCACAGAATGTTGCATGATGGGAGCATGAGCCAAGAACGTCAGTTGGAGACTGCGGGGAATTCTGGGGAGAAAATTCTAAAGGTTGGTTTTGAGAACTCAAGGAGGGAGGAATCCACGAGCTTCCTCAAGACAAACCGAAAGCAACCTGAGAATTTCCCCTGAACGGATGTGAATCCTGAAACCCTGTTTCTCTGTCAACAGCCATTATTGCTATCAAAACAAAGATATCTTGATCATAGTCAGGACTCTATCTGAGAGCAGACCCCCAAATCTCTCCGCCCTCTCCTTACTGAGAGACTCTGCTCGAACATAATTATAATCTAGTAAATAGATAGGAATTAGAGATAGAGGGAAGGAAAGGAGAAACTTTGGATTTTAGCCTGAAACATTAGATGAAATCAGGTGATGACATACTGGAAATGTATTGAGATTAGTTGAAAGAATTAGAAATACTCTTGGATTTATGTATATCAGAGAAGAGATTTGAGCGGGGACTTAAAAAAAAACACCCTTACTTTCCATCTTAGAATCAATACTGTGTACTGGTTCCAAGGCAGAAGAATGGTAAGGGCTAGGCAATGGGGGTCAAGTGACTTGCCCAGGGTCACACAGCTAGGAAGTGTCTGAGGCCAGACTTGAAAGATGTTGGCACCTTCCTGGCCTCCTGACTCCAGGGTGGTGCTCTATCCACTATAATACTTAGCTGCCCCAATCAGAAGATAATCTTGTAAATACAAAAGATCTGGACTTGTGGCAGCATCCAGGGGAAGCTGTGGGCTGATGACAAACTAGATAGGCAACTTACTTCAGAGAGGACAGCCTCTTTGGGTCAGAACCAAAGTATAGTTGTGGCATCAGCCCTCAGCAGTAAGGACACTGTCACATCTTGGGAGAATGAAATGAGAAACTTCTGGGTCCCTCAGCAGCTAATAAAAGAAAATCTACTTAGCCGTAGTAGGAGAAGGGCATGTGCTTGTTTGGTGCTGAGGATGCCACAAGTTGATTCAGCTGAGCAAAGCCCACCCCCACCTCTGAGCTGTACGTGATGCCAGAGCATCAGGCAGCACCTGGAAACTCCTTGTGGCTATTTTGGACTCAGCCAGCCGGTAAGTAATGTCAGTAGCTCAAGTCTTTAATCTCCAGAGTTAATGAAGTCCTTTTAAAGGAAAAGATCAGTCTGTATAGGACTAGAAGGAGGACTAGAAGGAAGGTTAGAAAACCAGAACTTCTATCCAGTTATCAGGATCCATGAGTTTCCTTTTGGCCAGATAGGCTAACTTTGAGCCCATTTTTCCCAGAGATCTTCTCCTGGTTTGGAGAAAATGCTTTATACCAATTGGCCTAAGTAAACATCACCATCAAAAAGCTAATTAACTCTGACTGGCTAAGTCTATGAGTGGGGAAACACACCAGATGGGGGCTCATGGGTGGGAGTACTGGAATACCACCCTTAACCACTCAGGGTTACGCCTAGAATTCTGAGGGAAGAAGTGGGCAGATGGCTGGGATGTTTAACTAGTGGAAGGTGGGATTGAGAAAGTGAGTGCAGAGGGAAATATTAAAACATTATATAGATGTCAGCTGTTAATACAATCATCTAGGACAATTTTGAGGGACTCCTTTCCTTTCCTTTCCTTTCCTTTCCTTTCCTTTCCTTTCCTTTCCTTTCCTTTTCTTTATATTTTATATTTATACTATGTATTGGTTGCAAGACAGAAGAGTGGTAAGAATTAGGCAGCGGGGTTTTAGTGACTTGCCCAGGGCCACACAGCTAGAAAGTGTCTGAGGTCAGATTTGAACCCAGGACCTCCCATCTCTAGACCTGCCTCTCAATCCATTAAGCCTCCCTGAAGGACTTATGACAAAGAATGATATCTACCTCCAGAGAAAGAACTAATGGAGTCAGATGCAGATCAAAGCATGCTATCTTTCACATTAGTTTATTTGCGCTTTTATTTTGGGGTTTGGATTTTATATGAGTATTTTCTTACAATAACGACCAATATGGAAGTATGTTTTGCATGATCATATGTGTATAACCCAGATCAAATTGCTTACCATCTCTGAGAGGGGGAAGGAAGAAGGAGAGGGAGATGATTTGGATCTTATAATTTTGGAAAAAAAACCTATGTTGAAAATTGTTATTACATGTAATTGGGAAAATAAAATATCTTCAAATAAAAAAATAAAAAAAAGAAATATCAGCTGTTATGTTCACTAGCAAACTCAGCTTCTCACTCCAAGTACAGTCATATTTTTTTTTTCATGGTACCACCCCTCATTCCAGGATAATCGCATTGCTTACTCAGAATCCCTTCTGCTTCCCTCATTCCCAGCTTCATATGGAAGTTTTAGAAAAATAGAGTGAAAGGAAAAATAGCCAGAGAAAATTTGAGTCGTTTCAGGCTTGTTGCCTGATTTCCATCAAGCCTGCTCCCCGGGTAGTTTCAGGTCTTGTATGTAGGGTATTGTACCTATAGTTATGGCTGATATAGAGGAGAAGAGGTGACTATATATGTCTCTAGAGTAGGAAAAAACCAGAAGGAATGAGTAAGTGCAAAGAGGGATTCCAGTTGAAATAAGGAACATTTTCTTCTTGTGAAAAGGACTGCTGAGCTTTTGAAATAGATGACTAAGACAGGTGAGGGAATAGTCTGCTCTGTGAGAAAATATTTTAAAATGGGAAAGTTCTGACTAGCCTGGAGTGGGTTAAACTTAGATCTTCCCAGAAGACCACTTGACAGAGAAGTGATTGGACTCAAGACGAGGAACCAGACATACCCTTTTGGGCATGGCCAATGTGGGAACTTGTTTTGCTTGTCTGCGTATATTTGCTACAAAGTTTTTTATGATCTTTCATCCTTTCCTTCTTTTTTAAGATGGAACTTCCAGTGTAAGGAAGGAAGGAAAGAAAGAGAGAAGAAAGAGAGAGGAGGAAAGAAAAGAAAGGAAAGGAAAGGAAAGGAAAAAGAAAAGAAGAGAAAAAGAAAAGAAGAGAAAAAGGAAAAGGAAAGAAAAGAAAAGAACATCATTGAGGTATCTATTTTTTTCAATGCAGAGCAGAAGAACAAAAGAAAGATCAGAAAGAAGACCAGACAAACAGGATAGCTTCGAGAGCTGGAGGGTGATCTTTTTATGTACTTTAAAAGAAAAGCAAACTGTGTACAACAGAAACCTGCCATTTCTCTATATATGATCTTCTTTTTCAATTCTTATATATACATATGCATGTATATATATATACATACATATATATATATGAATGTTCATTCTATTTGGTGTCTGTTAAATTCAGAATAAAAGTAGTCATTAAAAAAGTATTTTTCTGAAAGCATGGAAATGCTCTAGATGGCCTTTGAAAGACCCTTTCAGCTGAGAAGTCCGTATTTCTGAGACCTCTTGGCACATTGAAAAAAACCCTGCTAAGCAGGAGACACAATGTAAACACTACTGAATCTGCCAGATAAACGACCATCTTCTAACAGCCAAAGAAGTGGAATTATGGGGAATTGCATGACCCAGAAATGAGTTTTGGAGCTATTATTTTTTTAAAGGATATTAATACTGTTGGAAAACTTCAGCTAACAAAGCTTGGCAGAAACTAGAGCAGAAGAAATCTCAGTCCCAAGTCTTGGCCGAGAAATCCACTTCCTCTGCCAAGCAACCACACGTTTAAGCTTGTGAATAATTCTGAGCTACGTGTTTAAAATACTTTTCTTGGTTTTGCAAGTTGAGGGCTGGAAGAAAATAATCTGTCATTATGGAGTTTGGTCTGCAAAATAGGTTGGCTGAAAGTGATATGTTGAAATAGCAGGAGCTGGAAAGCATGACTCATGAACACTGGGGATGTAGATCCCATTTAAAGGGATGAAGTGAAATCCCGATTTAAGAACCCCAGAGAAGTTGCTACACCTTCCTAATAATAATTACCCCTGGCTTGGTAATTCCTTCTTTTTCAAAGCACTTTTGCATCCATTGTTTCATTTTTCTTACAAGAGCACTTTGAGCTAGGCAAGTAACCTTACCTTGCATGGGGCTGGAAGTCACAAATCCTGGTTTCTGTTCTCAGCTGCACTAGTAACTAGCTTTGTACTTTTGGGCAACTCATTGTACTTCTCTGGGCCTCAGTTTTCTTAGCTGTAAAATAGGTGACTTGAATTAGTGGGATCCAAAAGTATATATGATCAAGGATTCTATGAGTTGCTTGATGGAGAGCAGAAAAATGTGTGAGAAGAAACAGTGGGTGCCATCATATGTATTATTCTGCTTAAATTAGCTAGAAAGGAGGGTCAGTGTCTTCTCTATGGTCTATCTTCTCTTCCCTTTCCCAGAAATACTATTTTAATGCTTGAAGTCTCCACAATGCAGTAGAAAGAGCTGAGATTTTTTTTGAGGTGGGTTTGAGTCATGATTGTCTTCTAGTAGCTATGTGACCTTAGCAAGTCATTTCCACTCTTTGGGTTCAGTTTCTCTTTACTGTAAAAAGGAGTGGAAAGAAGGAAACAAGCATTTATTAAGCACCTACTCTATTCCAGGCACAGTGCTAAACGCTTTACAACTATTATCTTATTCTATTTTCATAACACTGCTGGAAGGGAAGTACTCTAATTATCCCCATCTTAACAGTTGATGAAGCTGAGGTAGGCAGAGATTGATTTTCTGGGAATCACCCATCTAGGAAGTGTCTGAGGATGGATTTGAACTCATGTCTTCTTGCCTCCAGGTCCAGTGCTCTTACCCAATGGGCCACCCTACCTAGGGACTAAGTGACCCATAAGGTGCTTTCCATTTCTGACCTTTGGTGATTCTGAAGGTCATCAGCCAGTGTCAGTTGGGATGAATCATACTATTTAGATCTGCCTCAGAAGCAGAATCTCCTCCTCTGGTTTCTAGTATGGCCTGGTCTGGTCACAGGGCATGCTTATACTTTTGTTTTATTAATATTAATTATCCTCTTCCAGACAAATCAAAAGGCAGAGCATAACCAGCTGAGGGGGACATAGTATATTCCACTAGATCAGTGATTCCCAAAGTGGGCGCCACCGCCCCCTGGTGGGTGCTGCAGCGATCCAGGAAGGCAGTGATGGCCACACTTTTTTTGTATTACATTCTATTCTGAGTTCAATAAATAGTTTCATAATTTCCAGGGGACACTAAGTAATATTTTTTCTGGAAAGGGGGCGGTAGGCCAAAAAAGTTTGGGAACCACTGACCTAGATCGATGGTGTGGTGAAGTGAGTCATAGGCTTGAGGTCAGGAATATCCAAGAGAAAAATCAGCTTCATTGTTGGCCCCTTCCTAGCTGTGTGATCTTGGGCAAGTCACTCAACTGTTTCCTTGTTTACAAAATGGGGGTGATGATAGCACTTACATTGCAGACTTGGAGTGAGTGTACAATAAGATAATATATATGAAGTTTAAAATGCTTCATAAAGTTAGCGATTCCAGGTAAGTTTAAATATAAAATATATATTATACAAATAGGGGTATGCATATGTGTGTATGTATGTACATATATGAGGGGTATGTGTGTCATTTTTCTTTTTTCCTTTTTTCTTTTTTAAACCTTTATCTTCTGTCTTAGAACTGATACTGTGTATTGGCTCCGAGGCAGAAGAGTAGCAAGAGCTGGGCTATTGGGGTTAAGTGACTTGTCCTAGATCAAAAGATTTATTTCTAATATTGCATCATTTTTATCTCTAAGTTTCAAATTGAGGCTCAGGTTTGTCTTTCAAGCCTCTCCCCTCATTCTTTTGTTCCTAATAAATCCAAAGAATGCTCCTCTCATTCTCTACTCCGAAGCATCTTCTGCCCACGGATAGAGATTGTGAGTTCTATCCTGTCATTATTTAAACAGTATTACTGTTGCTTTGTATAATGTTCTCTTGGTTTAGCATGTTTCATTCTTCATAATTTCATGTAGGTCTTTTCATGTTTTTCCAAAATTAACCTGCTTGTCATTTCTTGTGGTGCAATAGTATTCCATCACAATCATAAGCCATAACATGTTTAGCCATTCCCCAACTGATGGGCATCCCCTCAGTTTCCATTTCTTTGCTGCCAAAAGGGAGCTGTTATAAATATTTTAGAACATATAGGTTCTTTTCCTTTTTCCCTAGTCATTTTAGGAAATAAACACAATAGTGGTATTGTTGGGTCAAAAGCTTTATAATTTTATAACATTTGGGGTAAAATTCCTGATTACTCTCCAAAATGATTGGATCAGTTCCATAGTTCAGCCAAATGTCATCATTTTACCACATCCCCGCCAACATTTGTCATTTTGTCCTTTTCTCTTCTTGATGTCAAAGCCAAAACTCTAATCATTACACCACAATGCCCCCCAAAATAGAGGAATAGCAGTAAGCATGTTGTGCCTGGGACATAGTAGAAGCTTGTTATTAATAATCAGTCAATTCCAATCATGTCTGACTCTTTATGACCCCATTTGAGGTTTTCTTGGCCGAGATCCTGAAGTGGTTCACCATTTCCTTCTCCACTCATTTTTCAGATGAGAAAATTGAGGCAAAGAAGGTTAAATGACTTGCCCAGGATCATACAACTAGTAGGCAGATTTGAACTCACCAAGATGAGTCCTCTTGACTCCAGGCCCAGTGTGCACTGTACCACTTAGCTACTTAATAAATGTTTGTTAATTGATTGATGTATGTAGAGTCTAACTGGAGTGAAGAATATATACTAGAGAGTAGTAGCAAAGTTTTGCTAATTAGGGTTGGAATGCTTTGTAGAAGTATCAAGCAGAAGAGTTCAGGCCTTATACAGCATATAATGGAATGGAAGAAAGACCCCCCAAATGAGTGAAGAATCCTGGACTTTTAATCCTGGCTCTTCAACTTACTGTGTACTCTTATTTTTTAAAGTTTATATTTTTTCAATTAATAAGCATTTATTTTCTCTTTCTCTTAACTACCCTTTATATAAAAAATAAAAAGAAGAAAATAAACACATTTCTGAATTGTCCATGTCCAAAAATGCCTATCTCCTTTAATACCCTGAATCCATCAACTCTCTGTCATCAGGTTGGTAGCATCCTGTGTCCCCCCAATCTTGATTGGTCATTGCATTTATCCGAAGTCTTAAGTTTTTCAATGTTAGTCTTTAGCATGTGATTCATGTAATTGCTATTGTATGCATTGTCCTCCTGGTTCTGCACATCTCATTTTGCATCAGTTCATATAGGGCTTCCTGGTTTCTCTGAACCCATCCCCTTTGTCATTTCTTGTAGCATAATACAATTCTATCGGCTGTTAACTTAAAGAAGTCACTCTTCTCCTCAGTTCTTTTTCTTCACCTACAATGGGAGGGTGTTGGACTGGGCAATCTCTGAGGCTCTTTCTAGTTCTAAAAGGTGATGCACCTAAAACTTTAGGGACCAGAGTACATTGCCAAAGAACCATGAGGATGGATATGGGAACCATGGTTGGGAGAGCCACAAGTCTGGGGAAGGCACTGGGCAGTTCCAGACCGACTGGGATAGATGCTTTCTTTGTCTTCTTGGCCTCCTTCTTGAACTTGTAAGAGGTCAAATTCCATGTCCAAGCTGAGATCCAAATAGAATAAAATAAATGAATGAAAAAGTACTTAATTAAGCTCTTACTGTATACCAGGCATTGTACTAAGTGTTAGGCATCCAAAAAAATGAGAGTTTCTGCTCTGTAGGAGCCCATATTTTAATGGAGGAGACAACTCAGAAAGGTTTTAGCTAGGAGTCAGATGGAGAGTCTCCATGATCTTCCATGACAATGGAACCTCTTGGACCTCGTGCATAGTCCAAGGACCAGGGCCTAGAGAAGAGGGCACAAATTTATTTTTCACCAAGTCTGGGTAAGAAGATCAAGGGCAAAAATCTGTCAGACTTCAGTAATGATGATGAATGTGATACTGGTACCCCTTTTTAGTAGCCTCAAAAGGTATCAAAGCCTTCTTTCAGAGCTGCCTATAAGAAAGGTTCTTGGACTCAAGGATGGCAGGCTGAGCCCATTTCCCTAGTTCCGTAGCTCTCCCCTCTTTGTGCCTGGGGTGAGCAGGCTGAACACCCCTAAGACTCCGATTCCTTCCATCTCTGGATCCAGGGTCTCAACACCACACAAAAAGCATCCTCCTGCCCCCAAACCTCATTATACTTCCCAGCTGGGATTGCAGAGATGTTTGTTGTTTTCCCATGCCCTGAGGAAGCATAACTGAGGCTTTGGAAGGGGAAGGGCCCCAAAATGCCTCCCCTTCCCACTCTTTGAAGCAAGGCCTGGGGGACTGGAAAAATCTTAAGGGATGCAGACAGATTTATTTTTTGGCTGCGGGAGGAAGCAAGTGGAACCTTGTTAATTACTATGTAAATTACTCTAATAGCCTGGCTCCCTTGTACAAATGTTTGGGGGTTTGTGTATGGGGCAGAGGTAGGGGTGAGGGGAGGGATGCACGGGGACTAGGAATGGGAAAGGGATGGAGAGAAAAGCAGGGAGAGAGAGCAAGGCAGTGTTTCCTAGGCTACAGACTTCATAGTCATGATATTTTAAGAATTAGCCTTATACAGTTTCTTTCAAAACTCAAAGTGAATGTGACTTTTCTTCCCCCAAACTCAGGCAAGAAATCCAAATCTATCCGAGCCAAAAAGTAATTATTCTGAGGAGTCAACATATGACACTGGAAACCATATCCATAAAACAGAGATTATACTACAGGAACCTAATTTTAGAGGCAGAAAGGATGCTCGATGTTCAGTTTCTTATTTTATGTAAGAGAAAACTGGGACAGAGAGGAGGTGACTTGACCAGGATGATACTTGCTTGTCGATTGATTAAATAAGCGCTTGTTGAGCAGTTTGCTATTTCCTTCTCCAACTTATTTTCCAGATGAGGAAACTGAGGCAAACAGGGTTAAGTGACTTGACTAGGAGCACCCAGATAGCAAATTTCTGAGGCCATATTTGAACTCAGGAAGATGAATGTTCCTGACAGGCCTAGCGCTCTATCTCCTTTGCCATGTAGCTGGCCTGTTGGATGTCTACCAAAAAATTTTTTTGACTCAATAGAATAAAATAAAGCTCTAAAGAATATCTTCTGGCAATTTATATGCCGAGATGCTACAAGATTCAACCCCAGAGATAACACTAGTCAATGACTTTTAACATCAAATGAAGAATAAAGTAGGAAAACATTTGCTTACCAAAGACTTTCACTAAAGGACAGGCCATGCAGAGGACAAAAGGAAGAGAGATCCCTGGAGATGACGAGGCCTTCCATTTGTTCCTACTGGTGGAAGACATTATGTTGATTATATCAGGCCCCAGAAAATATTCCTCGAAAGAGAAAAACCTAAAAGTCCATACAGGACCAACTAAATGGATGAAAGAGGCCAATTGTCCAGACTATAACATACAGTTGGATGGCCAGTTTATAGCCTGGTATATCAAAATCTGGATACAGTCACTGCAGATAGGAGGTGATCTAGACTGAGAGTTTATTTATTTATTTTAAATCCTTAACTTCTGTGTATTGGCTTATAGGTGGAAGAGTGGTAAGGGTGGGCAATGGGGGTCAAGTGACTTGCCCAGGGTCACACAGCTGGGAAGTGTCTGAGGCCAGATTTGAACCTAGGACCTCCCTTCTCTAGGCCTGACTCTCAATCCACTGAGCTACCCAGCTGCCCCCTAGACCCAGAGTTTAATCAGAGAAAGCAAGTGGGCTGGATTGCAGTTGGAACATTGTACAATTCTTTTTATGTCACTAAGCTGCTCTCTAGCATAAAGACCTGCATTTTAAAACACCTTCATACAGAGTTCAAATAGTAGCAACTCCATTTTGTAGATTAGAAAATAGAGACTGAGAACAATCAAGCGAATAGAAGAAATGACTTGAATTCTATGTCTGTGAGCCTCATATCCAGTGATTTTTCCATATTAGCTCCTCATATCCAAAATTATAGGAATAGTTGAGGTTTTGTTGAAGAATATAAGTGACTAAATTATTTTGGAATCCAGATGCTCCTAAGTCATTCCTACTCTTTTCAAGAAACAAATTCAAATCCAACCGCCAGTTAATGCTTTTCAGATCTCTCAGAGGAGAATCTTCCATCAAAATGACTTGAAAACAAGTAAATTCATTTTTTCCTCAATTAAACTGTAGTTTCTATGTATGTCTTGCGTGTGTGGTATGAGTAAAGAGACATATATGCATTGTGTTTTTCATAAATGCATACATGTATATGCCATATGTTATAAACATTTATGTAGAATCCTAGAATGATGGCAATCTAGAATCTCGGAGTTATAACAGATTACAGGGTCATCCTAGTCCAGCCAATTTATAGGATACTTTCTACAACATCCTCACCAAGGGATCATTTATCCTTCAGTCCTGGGAAACTCATTATTTTCCAAAGTAGCCCATTACACTTTTGGACAATATAGTTAGGGAGTTTATCTCCTTTTTATAGCTTCTCAGATTGCTTCTATTTCTTCCCTACGGGGTCAACAACACAAGTCTAATCCACTTTGCTTGTGGTGGTCCTTCCAATAAGTGAAGTCGGGTACCACCCTTTCTCGTTCACAGAATCACAGGCTTATAGTTGCAGAGCCCCTCTATCCCAAGGGTATCTAGTGTATTCTGTATCTGTCCAGGAATTCTTCAAAGCATCCCAACAAGTGGCCACCCAACCTTTTCTGACAATGAAGAAGAGCCTGGTGCCCCTGAAGAGTTGACCATTCTGCTTTGGGATCATTCTAATTGTCAAAGTTTTCTTTACAACAAGTCTAAAACTCTTCGCCACTTTCCACCCACTGATTTTAGTTAGGCCTTCTGTGTCACAGCAGATCAGGTATAATCCTTATCCCCCAGACAGCCCTGCCAATCCTTGAAGATGAACATGGTCTCCCCCTTCAGCCTTTCCATATTCAACATCTCCCAGTTCCTTCAGCTGATCTAGGGATGTCACTATCTACCTTTATTAGGAATCCCAGTCACCCTTCTTGGACCTGCCCCAACTTGTTGACATCCTTCCTAAAAAGTGGCAAAAACAGAAAATACTTCTTTAAGTATAGCCTGCACAAGGCAGAGTATTGGTGGGAAGGATTTCATCATAAGATCATAGATGATTGGGCAGCTGGGTAGCATAGTGGATAGAGCACCAGGCTAGGAATTGGGAGGATTTAGGTTGAAATCTTGCCTCATTATACTTCCTAGCTTTATGACCCTGGGCAAGTCACTTAACCCCAATTGTCTAGCCCTCTTCTGCCTTAGAACCAATACTTAGTATCCATTGTAAGATAGAGGATACGGGTTTAAAAAAATCATTGATTTAAAACTGGAAAAGATCTTCAAGGTCATCTAGTTCAATCTCTTCATTGTACTTGGGGTGAAACTGGGGCCCTGTAAAATAAAAGAATTTGCCTCAGGTTACATAGTAAGAATCAAAGCCGGGATCCTCTGAGTCCAGAACTAATCCTCTTTTCACGACACCATGATTTTATTTGATTTTTTTTTTGTGTCCTCAGTGCCTAGCACAGGGCTGTACATATTTTAGTTGATGCTTGATAAATGCCTATTATTATTATTACTTTAAATCCTCATCTTCTGACAGTATTAATTCTAAGACAGAAGAGCAGCAAGGGATAGGCAGTGGGGCTTAAGTGACTTGCCCAGGGTCCCACAGATAGGAATTTTCTGAGGTCAAATCTGAACCCAGGACCTAGTTCTGGCTCTCTATCTCTGGTGCTGGCTACCTGCCCCAATAAATGCTTATTAGACTGAACTGAGCTTTACATTTTCATGCTGAGAGGCAGTGACATAGTAGAAAAAATATTGGACTTGGAGCCAGGAAGATTGGGTTCAGATCCCAATTTGACACTTCCTAGCTGTGTAATCATGAGCAAGTTTCTCTCAGCCCAAACCTCTTCTGTAAATGAGGATAACAATGCCTACAGCATCCATCTGGGTGGGGGGGGGGGTCTGTGGGTGAGGAGGTGCCAAGAAGGAACAGAAGCGCTCAAAGGATGATGAGTCAGGAATGCACATATGTGGCTCCCACATCCTAGAGTCCTACACGACAGTGGCTCACGCATACAGGAGACATGTGGACCCCATCTGAGAGCTCAGGACGCCTGGGTCTCTGCCCTTATCCCTGGCTCTTGTGGCTAAGCAGATTCACAGAGCCTCAGTGGAAAGGAGAACTTCAGGGATAGTCAATCTGTAGGTGGTCTGGACTAATGCCCTCTCATGTCCACCTCTTCCCCCTGTCAATCACTGTAATGAACAGTTGCCTAATATTGTATGCCTGGATTAGATGAAGTTTGCTAAAATTGCATGCTGGGGGCTGCTAGCTGGCACACTGGATAGAATGCCAAGCCTGGAACTAGGAAGACTTAAGTTCAAACCTAGCCACAGACACCTACTAGCTATGTGACCCTGAGCAAGTCACTCAATCTTGTTTGCCTCAGTTTCCTCATCTGTAAATAAGGTGGAGTAGGAAGTAGCAAATCACTCTTTGTGTATCTTTGCCAGGAAAACCCCCAAATGGCAAATGAAAAGTTGGACATAACTGAAATGACTGAATAACAAGAAACTTGCATTCCTAATCCTAAATTTAGCTGATCAGGCTAGGTGTTAGGTACGTATCCTGGATTAATCATGGAATCACTTCTTAATGGGCAAAAATCTTATAGATTTCACCAAACTGCCAAAGTGGTGACCCCCAAAAGGCAAAGAGCTCCTGTTTGAAGGACTAAATAAATATTTGTTGATTGATCGAACCTTACCAGCACTCTGACCTGCAACCTTCCATGGCTCCCTAGGCATTGGACCATTCCAAGCCACTACTGTCTAGTCTTCCCTATGATGTGGGTAAAGAGTGGATGAGCAGGTAGGAAGGTCTTCTTAGCAGGGTCCTCCAGCTAAGAAGAGGCCCCTTGACTTTTCAGATGTCATTCCCGAGTCAGTATTGCTTTATATTTCGCTTTTTCAAGCATCTGTCATTTAATTAGCGTGGGCGCTCCCTCTCCCAACGCAGCTCACCGCCTCCCTTTGGTTTGGTGACTGCCTTTGAGAGCTGCTAAGTCCAAAGTCTTTCATCACTCTGTGGCCAGCCTGGTGTTTCGCCTCTCTAAATGGAGCCAGGCTAGTGCTCAGATGGCAGGCGGACAGTCTGTTCCTGAGCCTATCCTCAGAGCCTTTCCAGCTTGGTAAGACCTGACAGAGCCTTATGAATAATTTCCCAACATCCCTTGGCCCGTGGAATGTGCACAAACTGTAAAAAATGCCAGCGAAAGCCGACTAGGTCTGAGAGTCAGGAATCCCTAGTTCCAGTCCCAGCTCTAGCCTCAACTAGCCATTTGACTTTAAATCTTTTCTCTTCCCCAAACCTTGGTTTTATAGTTGTTTTCAGTTATGTCTGACTCTTCCTGACCCCATTTGGGATTTTCTTGGCAAAGAAGATATAGAAGTGGTTTGCCTTTTCCTTCTCCAGCTCATTTGACGAATGAAGAAACAAAGATAAACAGGGTGAGGTGACTTGCCCAGAGTCACATAGCTGATTACTTTCTAGGGCTGGATTTGTACTCAAGAAGATGGGTCTTCCTGACTCCAGGCTAGGTACTCTAGCTCTTGTGCCACCTTGCTGACTTCTGATTCTTGTACCCAGAGGGAAAAAAGGTATTTCTTCATAAACATAGTTCCTTGAAAATCAGAGGGGAGAGGTAGCTAGTAACATAGTGGAGAGAGATCCAGGGCTGGAGTCAGGAGGGCTTGGGTTCAAATGTGGCCTCAGACACTTCCTAGCTGTGTGACCCTGGACAAGTCACTTAACCCCAATGGCCTAGCCCTTACCACTTTTTTTGCCTTAGAATGAACACAGTATCAATTCTAAAATAGAAACAAAGGGTTTAAAAAGGAAAAAAAAGAAAATTGAGGAGTAGTAGAAAGAGGAAAAATATAAGAACAATATCCAAGCTCCCACTGCTTAGCTTTTATCTAATTTGATGATCATTGCTTTCTTGAGAACCATTTGCCCACTATTTGCCGTACCTAGGCTGGAACAGGATCTTGGGACCAAAGATTAACAGTATAATACAAGAGGTCCAATGGGAACAGAGTCCTCAGAGCCTTTGCACCGTGTCCTACCTGCTACCAAAATATAGAGAGAGGCTTCAAGACCCTGTTTCTGGATGTCCATCAAGAATGACAGGTAACAGGGTTCTTTTACCTATGCATGCGATGACTACTTCTGGTCCTCTATGTTGTGAAAAAATAAATCTGTGATTAATTACTAAGCCAGAACTAGGAGTACATACAAAAAGTTGGGGGTGGGGGGTGGGTGGGTGCTTCCCTGGCATCCATGAAGGAGGGTGGAGTATCATGGTCCTCCTGTAGGGGAGAGGCTTGGGACCCTTTTTCAAAGCCTGAAAGTGGGAAAACCACAAGCTCATGGCCCTGCTATTGCTGAGAGAGGCTGCGTCAGTGGCATTCTTCTTCCCACTCGGGTCCACATGATGTCATGAGCATATGGCCCTGCTCTTCCTAAATGGCCCAAATGAACCATCAAAGCACATTATGCTTTAGGAAGAGCTTAAAGAAGACTCACTGACCCCAACATTGAATGGGAAAGGTTTCTAGTGGATGGCCAATACCTAGTGCATGATCAATATCTTCATGGTAGGTATAGAAAACAATCCAGAGTCTTTCAGGCATGGGAGAGGTCAATGTGGGCTGGAACTTCTGGGGAAGAGTTCCTTCAAAGATGAAACTTGAGCAAGGTCTCAAGACAAAATTAGTTTTGCTTACTCACAGTCTCTTGAAGGTGCCATAGACATTTCTACCTCTTTTACTCGTACAACATATGACTAGAATTCCGTCCTCTCTCTTCTACCCCTATCCAAATTCTACCTATCACCGATACCTCAAGTTCTGGTTTCCATTCTACTTCCTCTATGACATAATGCCCAAGTACCACCTGTGACCCCTCCTTCCACCAACGGCTTTTTAAACTTCTTATCTGTACTCTTCTTGATGACCTTGTATTGCTTTCAAATTGTTTCATGTGCATCTCATCTTTCTAAATTGATAGGAAGCCTCTTGAGGGCAAAGGACTTATCTTTTTCTTAAATAACCTAGTACATCACACCTATCAGAGTAGCTAATATGACCAAAAAGAAAAATGATAAATGTTGGAGGGGATGTGAGAAAACTGAGACACTAACTCACTGTTGGTAGAATTATGAACTGATACAACCTTTCTGGAAAGCAATATGGAACTGGGTCCAAAAGGCCATAAAACCATGCATACCCTTTGACCCAGAAAAACCACTACTGGATCTATATCTCAAAGATATCAGAGATAATCAAAAAAGGACCTGCCAATACAAAAATATTTTTAGCAGCTCTTTTTGTAGTGGCAAAAAATTAGAAACTGAGGGGGTATCCATCAACTGGGGCATGGACAAGCTGTGGTATATGGTTGGAATGGAAAACTATTGTGCCATAAGAAATGATGAACAGGATGAGTTCAGAAAGACCTGGAAGAACTTACATGATTTGATGCAAAGTGAAATGAGCAGAACCAGGAGAACAGTAGATGCAGTTACAGAAATATTAAAAGATAAACAACTACGAAGGACTAAACTATTATCAATAAAACAAGGTTCCGCAATAACTTCATGATAAAAACCAAAACCCAAAACCCAAAAACCTTTATCTACAACCAAAGAAGAAACTGTTGGAATCTGATTGTAGATCAAAGCACACTACCCTTCACTTTATTTCTTTCAAGTGTTTTATATTGTATATATGATATGTGTCTTCAGGCACAATGTGGGAAATATGGGAAGATGTATTGTATGAAAGCACTGATATAAGTTTTATCAGTCTATTTATAACCTCAGGGAGAGAGAAAGAGAGAGGATTTGAATTGCAAAATGTCAAAAAACAATCGTCAAAAATTGTTTCTACATGTAATTGGGAGAAATGAAAGTCAATTAAAAAATAAAGATGGACTGGTCATGTGGTGAGGGATAACAGATAGACACGCTGAGTGTTCCATCCTAGTAATCACCCAGTTCTCAGGATAAAGTGTGGAAACCCTCCTTCCTCCCTAATCCCCCCCCAACTACATTGGGTAGACCTTTTGTGCTGAACTTATGATAGGGCATGGAAAAGTATCAGTACTGGGGAATAGATGGATGGGTAACTTCTACATTATTGGAGGGAACATCAAAATCAATGAGTCACAGATCCATTTAGCAGTAGGCTTAGAGTCAGGAAGAACTAAGTTCAAATCTAGTCCCTGGGTAAGTCACTTAATCTGTCTACCTCAGTTTCCTCAGTTGTAAAATAGGGATCATCATAATAATAGATAGAAATAAATGTAATATAAATACTAGAATGAAAATAATAAATAAATAAATAAATAAATTTATTTAAGACTAATTTAATTTTAAAATTAAAATTAAATTTTTAATTAAAATTAAGTTTTAATTTAACACTAATAAATTAAATTTAATACTAATTTTAAATTAAATACCAATTAAATTTAATACTAATTTCCTTCCTTCCTTTGTGCCCGTGTAATCATGGTGCACACATAAGCATGCATGTCATATAAAAATATACAGATGTGTTTGTATTTTACATATCTGAACATGTATTTTGTGCATGAGTCTAAATTTGTCTATGTATATGAGTATCTCTGTGCATTGTGTTTCATGCACACATATGTATTTGTCTATGTGTTTGCATCTATAGAAGTATGTGGATATGCTGAAAGAAAACAGGAGTGGGAAGATGGGTGAGGGAAAGACGATACCACATGTGAAGCTCTCTCTTTAATCTTAGTATGTCACCATTGGTGAAATATTACTGAACAGCTATCTCTTTTCTTGTCATTCTTCTTAATGAAAAATTAGTGAGCATAAGGAGTAAGTTGTCAAACACTAGGGGAGCCCTTCGTGCTTGATGGGTTTTTGCAGACGTCGCCACAGTGAGAGGAGCCAGTGCGAACACTGCAAACTGTTCTTCTTGCCTTAAGTTGAATACAAGAAAGAGAAACTGCGGCCCCATTTCCAAAGGAAATTTATGGACCGACATTAAGCAGGTGTTTTTGACTGGTGGAGTTTTCCAATCTCTTCCAAAGGCAACACAAAATACTCTTTGCAGTTTTTTCCTCTCTCATTTCCAATTCAACACTGGCTTGTGTTCTTCTCCATTGTCCTACTTTTTCCTGGTTCATAGCTTGTAAGTGTTTTGAGGGCAGGGGTTGTGTCTTCTGTCCTATAAGCATCTCAAACTCAATATGTTCTGAATAGAGTTCATGATCATTTCCCTCACCTAAAACTACTCCTTTGCCAAATTTCTGAATCTGTTAAGGGCAACATCATCTTTCCAGTCATGTAGGTTCTCAATCTTTTCTTTTTTCCCTGAACTCCTTGGAAAACAAACCTTACAATCATCATCATCATCATCATCATCAACAACAACAATTATCTGTAAGATATTATGAACATGTATTAAAAAACATTTTGAAATAAATAGTTGAAGTTTAACAAAATATCACTCTAAAGACACAGAGGCTTCCAAGTTCTGTTGTCCCAACAAATTTAATAGGATCCACATTAACAAAAGATTAGGCTCCATTTGTTCAAATATAACCTTTATTTTCACCTTCCGTAGAGAATGCTGGAAATGGTATTAAAGAAATGATTGAACAGCTGGGGAATATTTATCTTGGAGAAGAGAAGGCTAACAACAACAACAAAAATATACTTGTTCTAATGTAATAAGGCAAATTTGATCACATAGGCATTACTGAGACTTAGAGGAGATGATATTAATGAATAAAATGTGTCCTTGGATGACTATAACTTATTTGAAAGAAACAGGATAGTAAAATGGAGGAGGGTTGATAGGAAATAGGATGTAGTGTCATACATTAAGAAGGCATACTCTTGAGTGACAATCTTAGGGCCAAATGGGGGAAGTACAATGCAGGGTATTTGGGTAAAGATCAAAGGAGGAATATGCAAAAGTGATTTTTGTAACAGAGTATATTATAGACTACCTGGACAAAAAGAGGAATTAGATGAAATATTTGGGAAACAGATCACAAGCCTGGCAGTGATGTAGTGAAGGGGAACTTCAATTATATGGATATTCAGTGAAATTCTCTTTCCCTTAAAAAGAGAGCAGCAAACAAATGAAAAGATGCAGTAATAAACAAGGAAGAATTCTGCAATTCTATTCTAGATTATCACCAAAGAGGGTAAAAATGATGAACACTTTGGGGAGGAGTTATCATTACTTCATAGGATTGGTGATAGAGCTGTGAGCCAGAAAGCAGACCCAAGGCAGCTTGAATTAACTCTACCCTACCCCATCTCCACCCCTGAGTGATGTTGTGAGCTAAGATACTGTGAAACAGATAAACTCTGGGGTAGTTTGTGCTATCTTCATCCGAAGAGCAGTTGATCTGAAACCCAAATGTGAACCCTTGGGTCAAGAAAGACTTAAGCATCAATTTAATTTATGTACTGAGCAGAAGGCTTCTGACTCTCCAGTTTTTACATCCTTGGGAGCTGCTTTTGCCTGGGGGTCACAGAGTTTTTGGAGGGGGTACATTGGGAAGATGGAGGGAAGCTATTCTCATTTGTATCTTTGCTTGGTAAAGTAATTGTTTATCCGAACCCTCAGGCTCTGATGAATATATTGCATTAAATGTGGAGTGCCTTTGGGGACAGAAGGAGAAGAAATCCAGGCATAGTTTGACATATAGCTCTAGAGAGCAAATTTCAAGGATTTCATAAGAAGGATAGGTGGAATCCTGTGAATTGAAATTCTATAGGGGATGTCTGCTGAGGAGGGATGAAAAACTCAAAAATGAACTTTTAAATTAAGACAGAA
The DNA here is from genome assembly GCF_016433145.1 of Gracilinanus agilis. Taxonomy (NCBI): domain Eukaryota; kingdom Metazoa; phylum Chordata; class Mammalia; order Didelphimorphia; family Didelphidae; genus Gracilinanus; species Gracilinanus agilis. Next base: position 570,920,464 of record NC_058131.1, read on the forward strand.
AGGGAAATAATTCTTTGAGAAAAAACAGGAACTGTCTGAAGAAACTGATGAGGATTTTCAGAGAATTTACCAGTCAACTTAGATTTTAAAAGGATATGTATAAAACATGGCACCACTTTTCAGAAAGGGCATTAATCAACTGGAGAGCATCTAGAAAAAGACAATAGATACAGGAAAGTTTAATTTCCTTCCAGGCAAGGCAAAACAAGAAACATTTATTATATACTTAACATGTGAAAGGCATTGTGCTGAACAAAAACATAGCCTTTGCTCTCAAAAAGCTTACATTTCATTTTGGTTTTTGTTTGTTTTCTTATGCAATTTTCAATTCCAAATTCCCTTTCTTTTTCCTCCCTCTCCTCCACTCTTTGCGAAAGCAAGAAAGGTAAAATCTGTTACAAATATGTACCGTCACGCATAACAAATTCCTAAATTCGGAGGAAGGAAAGAAGGAAGGAAGGAAAGAAGGAAGGAGGGAAGGAAGGAAGGAGGGAAGGAAGGAAGGAGGGAAGGAAGGAAGGAAGGAAGGAAGGAAGGAAGGAAGGAAGGAAGGAAGGAAAAGAGGGGGAGGGAGGGAAGGAAAGCAGGAAAGAAGGAAGGGAGGGAGGGAAGGAGGAAAGGAAGAAAAAGAAGGGAGGGAGAAAGGAAGGAAGGGAGGGAGGGAGGAAGGAAGGAAGGAAGAAAAAGGAAGAAGGAAAGAAGATGAACCTTTATAAGGCAGCTAAGTGGCTCAGTGGATAGAATCAGGCCCGGAGTTGGGAGGACCTGGATTCAAATGTTTATCAGGAAGTGGATAGCATGTTTCATCATGGGTTGTTTGGAATTGCATTTGGTCATTTTGCTGATCAGAATTCCTAAGTCTTTCAAAGTTGATTATCTTTACAGTATTGGCATTATTGCATAAATTTATTCTGCTCACTTCATTTTATCAGTTCATTCTCTGGTTTGTTTAGTTTTTTTAAACAAGGAATTTACATACATTTTAATAGGGAAAGAAACACACAAAAGAGAGCTGAAAAGGAGGGGGCAGGATAGAGAAGTAAAGGCAGCACTAGGAAGGATGTGAAGGTTGACTGGCTTGGGCTTCTACCCAAAATAGAGGCTCCTAAAGGAACTCATTCAGGGAAGAAGGGGGACAACATGGTGGAGGAGCTGATGGATATTCCACAGGATGAGACATGGTGGCAAAGACTAGAAAGTCAAAAAAAGAGCCAGGAAAAGAATGAAATTTGGCCAACCTGGGCCCCTTCCCAAAATGGAGGCCTGGGAGGAACTCACTAATGCAACAAGGTGGTGAACAGTTCTAGGGTGAAGAGTCCCCAGATGCTGAGAAAAGTTCTAGGGTGTTGAAACAGCAGCCAAAGCATATTGGCAAAGTGCAGAAAGTCAAGGAGAGCAGGGAGGGGAATGACTTTTGGTCTGAAACCTCTTTGGACTATGTGCTATATTTTTGTTTGTTTGTTTGTTGTTTTTCTATCAACCACAAGGCTGAGCATGAGGCTGTACATCTAGTAGGTTTTCAAAAGATGCTCTTTGAACTACAGCTATTTGAATCTAGAAGTCAGAAAAGAAATGCTATTACTTATAAAGATGTAGTTTAAAAGCAATCAATAAATATTCATTGAGGGCCTACTATGGGCAATACAGGTTATCTAAATGAGGAAGGGCCCCTGCCCTCAAGGAGATTGCAATCTAATTGGGAAAAAAGGCACCAAAAGGTACAAAATCATAAATAACAATCCAGTGCATTAGTCTTCAAAGCATAGTACATAGACCCTCGAGAGTACATAAAATGATCTATTAGGGTGGGGGGAGAAAATATTGCTATTTCTATGAGATTTTAAAAAATATTTTATTGTAATTGTATTATTATGAGGTAGTTAGCAATAGAGAGCTGGTCTTGAAGCCAGAAAGATTTGTTTTCAAGTTCTGCCCCTGGCACGTACACACCTTGTAACCTTGGGTAAATCATTTGATTCCTCAAGTAATTTCTAAGACTTTATGTTCTGGAGAAGGCATCAACTGCATTGGTAGAAGTATTTCCCCAGCCTCTGAGTTCCCTGTACCAAGGAAATCCAGTTCCTAACCCTATCCCCCCTTTAAAAAAGTGAACTTTATTAGTACATTTAATATACAGATTAGCATGGTGCCCTAACACAAACCATATATATTTACTTTCAACAGATTTCTCTGTATCTCGGATTAAGTGGATTTATGGATCATATTATCCTTTGTTGTTGTTCCATCATTTCAGTTGTGCCTGATTCTCTGTGACCCTATTTGGGGTTGAATTAAACAGTAATCACTGAGATCCTTCTTTATCATTAATGTTCTTCTGGTTCAGCAAAACTCATTTCAGGGAAAGTCTTTGTTGAGAGAAGGAGGCAAGCGGCCTGGGCAGGTTTCATCCTTAGTAGAAAGTCTCTACGAATAAGAGCCCAGCTTCATCCTTGAGGTCATCACTATCCTGACTGAGGAAGTTCAGCCCCAAGATGGTAATGTGTTCTGTCTAAAGGGGATGGAGTTGAGGACACAGAAAGCATCCAGATAAAGAAATGGGCCCCGGCCACAGGAGAGAAAAGAGTTGGAGACCACGAAACCGAGGTGGGAACAGATTGAGGAAGAAAATAAAAGGCAGAAATGGGGCAAGTGATCCAAAAAGCATGCCTTCAGGGACCATGGGCAAAGGTAAAATATGAGGTTCTGAGAATAAAAATTAATGTTGTTAGTGAATCATCTTCAGTGTCCAACCCTTTGTGACTCCTTTTGGGTTTTCTTGGCAAAGATATCATAGTGGTTTGCCATTTCCTTCTCCAGCTTGTTTTACAGATGAGGAACTAAGGCAAAAAGAGTCAAGTGATTCGTCCAGGGTCACACAGCTAGTGTCTAAAACCAGATTTGAGCTCAAGAAGATGAGTCCTCTCTATCCACTCTATCCCACTATGACCCCAGTTGCTTTTGAGGCTAAAAATACAAAATGAGAAACACTCTTTCCCCTCTAAGCATATACATTAGATATCCAAGATGGCAGGACTGGACATGGGATAGATTCTACGAAAGGACGGAAGTGGGAGAAGATCCAGAACCAGGTCTCTTCAGGAAATTGAGAACAAAGATTTGGTACGTTGGGGCCTAACTTCCTTGGTCAGGAGAGGAATGACCTCAAGGATGAAGCTAGCTTCCTACACTCAGAGGTTTTCTACTAAGCTTGAAACCTGTCCAGGCCACTTGTCCCTGTCACTCAACAAGCCCAATTCATGTTCAACAAACATTAACCGAACACAGTGTTCAAGGCACTATGTTCAGTGCAGAGGATAGACAATTAAAAGGCACAAGGGAGGCTGGAACATGGATATAAATAAATAGACTATCTCAGAGGACACAAGGCAGAAAGGTCACAGAGTCTATCCCCCTGCCTCTGGCCATGACTTTATCAAAACCATCTTAACACACTACCAACAGTTCTCTGGGTTTGGCTATACTCTTTAAGCTCTTTTCCTAACATCTAATCCAAATCCTTTGTGTTGCAGCTGAAGCACATTTCCCCATATTCTCACTTTATTGAAGTCCATTTCAATTTAAAAAAATATATGTATATATTATTATTATTATTATTAGCAAGAGGTGCAGCCCAGCGAATAAAGGACTGGCTTCAGAGTCAGGAAGAGCTGAGTTCAAATCCCTTCTCAGACAATTAATGCATGACTTTGGGCAGGACACTTGATCACTCTAAGTCTCACTCTGCCCAACTGTAAAATATGGATAATGATTGCATTTCTCATAAAGTTAATTGCAAGGATCAAGAGAGAATACTGCAAACCCTAACATTCTCTCATTCTCTCTCTCTCTCTCTCTCTCTCTCTCTCTCTCTCTCTGTCTTTCTGTCATTGCCTTTGTCTCTGTCTCTCTCTTCCCTTCCTGCCTCTCTCTCTGTCTCTCTATCCCTCTCATACTCTCTCTCGTCTCTATATGTGTGTTTCTCTCTATATTTTTATATGCACATTTATATACATATATTGTATATTATGCATATATCTTGAAAATTTTATTTTTCCAATTACATGTAAAAACAATTTTTAAAATATTCTGACTTCTGAAATCTCTCCCTCCCTTTCTCCCCTCCCTCTTCCCTGAGAGAGCAAGCAATTTGATAAAGATTATACATGTGCAATCATATAAAACATATTTCCATATTAATCACAGGTATATAATATGTATAATTTCTATATTTAACTTATAGCATCTAGGTAGCCCAGTACATAGAGTATGAAATTTGGAGTCGGGAAAATCTAAATTCAAATACTTTTTCAGATACTTACTAGCTGTATGCCACTAAGCAAGCCTCAGGTTTCCCTTCCTATAAAATGGGAATAATAATAGCACCTACCTCCCAGAACTGTTGGGAGGATGAGATAATATTTGTATAGCACTTTGCAAACTTTAAAGCACTATGTAAATGCTAGATTTTATCTTTATTAAAAGCTGCCTAGTTATCACTGCCTCGGACACATATCGGCTATGTGGCTTTAGGGAAGTCACCTTATTTCTCAGGGTCCCAGGGAATATGTTACAGATAGAAGTGAATCAGTTGGGAGGAAGCAATTCCATTCTTCCCAGAAATCACGAAATGACAGGTCTGGACCACACACTCAAAAAATCATTTATTAGCAAATGCTGTTTATGGACGGAACTGTTTGGCGAAAGCAGCTGGCTCAGCCCAGAGGAGCCAGCCCATTTTTCTTGTACGGCGGCTCCTTTTCCCTACAAACACTGCTTCCCCCCCCCCCCCCCCCCCCCCGTGAAGCCAAAGCACTTTAGAGGAGGGATAATGTCCCAGTTACGTTGATTGAGCAAGATGGTGGGCGCCTTTTAAGGGGTGCCTGTGTGTGTGTGTGTGTGTGAGGGCGAGGGGGCGAGGGTGTCTGCGTGTGTGAGTTCTTGCCTGCGTCCTTCCGCGGGAGTGTACAGTTATGTTAGTTGAGTAAATAAGGATCCACCATGCTCATAAAATTCCAGCACAGTCAAGCGTGATGGGGCCATCTGCCACTTGCACAGCGAAACCTCACTTTATAGCCCTCAGCTGCAGTGGGCTCCCCTTCCTCGTGACTGGCTCCGGAGCCGCTTGTGCAAGGAGGCCCACCCCCGCCCCCGCTGGCCCGCGGACCACTGGACCGCGGCCGCTGGCCTCCGCTGCGGGGACTCCCAGCCTCCTGGCCAAGGGCAGCCGTTCTCTAGACGGGCCTTCCCCACAGAGTCCAAGCCCTGAGTGGCTGCAGCCGGTGGACAGGAAGATGGATTACACTCGTCTAGTTCGCCCTTAGCTCACCCGTGATTATAATTACGTTAAATTGCTATTTAATGGGGTACACATCATCTTCTGACAGTAAGTAATTTTTATAATCTGTATTTACAATAAACTATTTTGTCTCAGTTTGGGGAGAAAAAACCTGCTGAACCCCCTACCAGAGCCCCCCTCCCGTCCTCCACTGGTAGGCTTTGGATTTCTGCACACACAAAAAACCATCTGCCTTCATGAGCCTCCTGTCTTTGCTGCCGTCAACGTCGGAGCCCTCAGATAGGAAAAGAAGCAGCTCCCCCAAAAGGGCTTCCAAGGGAACAAACTTCTGGACCGAAAAAGAAAACTCGGAGTCCTTCTGAGGACTGAATGGGAAGCGAGCATGGGAGCCAGGGAATTAATTATTGTACAGCCCAACAAGCTCCAGCGGCTCTCAGTTCTGTGTCCGGTGCAGTGAGATCCCCTCTGGGGCTCAAAAATAGCTCAAAAGCTCCTATTTCATCTCCAGCAACTGAGTTTCAGGCCCTTTTGCTTGAGGGTGTGATTGGAAGAGTTTCTATTTATCCCTACCAGTTTTAGCATCTTTAGGATAATATGAGAGGAAGGAAGGGAGGAGGAGAGGGAGGGAGGGAGTGGAAGGGAAAGGAAGGAGGGAAGGAAGGAAAGAAGGAAGGAAGGAAGGAAGAAAGAAAGGGAGGGAAGGAAGTAAGGAAGAAAAGAAGGGAGGGAGAAAGAGAAAGAGGGATGGAAAGATAGAAGAAGAGAGGCATCCCAGGTTCTCTTACTGACTTCAAAAGAAAGTGCCTACTATGTGCCAGGCACTGTGCTAAGCACCTTTCAAAAATTATGTCATTTAATCCTCACAACAACCTTAGGAAATAAGTACCATATGAGGAAACTGAGGCACACAGATTTTAAGTGAGTTGCCCAGGGTTACCCAACTAGCAAGTATCCAAGGCTTGATTTGAATTCAGGACTTCCTGACCTCAGGGCAGCACTCTAGCTGCAAAAAATCTTAGAAATCATTTGGTTGTCTCATTTTACAGCTGAGGAAGAAGAGGCCCACAAAGGTGGAATAATTTGCTCAAGGCCATATAGCTATATAGTAGGGAAACCAGAACCTTGGTGTTGGAATTCCTAGTCCAAAGTTGCTTCTACCCTACATTTTCTGCAATGACATGATAAGGGATTCATTCTTTAGCATCAAGGCATTTCTGTCTTCAAGAGTTTTCTTTAAAAAGAGAACACTCCTGGTAGGGTCTTCCTCAAGACTGCCCCTTCTCCCTTGGTGAAAGTTATTCACATCCAGATTGGAAAGCCCTTTCAGAGACTGAATTGTAAAAATGTAGTGGAATGCCTTTAGAACACAGATTCTTACCTAGGGTCTATGAACTTTTTTTTTTTAATATTTTGATAACTATTTCAAGATTCCTTTGTAACCTTATATATTTTATTTTATGCATTTCAAAATAATATTCTGAGAAGGGGTCCAGAGGTTCACCAGACTGGGAAAAGATTCCATGCATGATACAAAAAAAGGTTAAGAATCTTGGCTTTAGAAAGTCCCCTACTGGGGACATCTGAGCTGGTGAGGTCATCTGTTGGTACCTTGGCAAAGAGTCAGAGCTGTTAACTTAAGCTGAGTGGGTGTGAACAAGGGGAGTCAGCCCTCCATATATCAAAGAGCTAGACAGTGCCTGGGTAGAAGAAACTGCCAAGGAATTAGGTGGCTAGAACTCAAGAACCCCCAAAAGTTTTAGACAGAATAAAGAGTTATTCTTTGATGGGTTTAATAGCATGTAATCATAGGATTCTTGATGGAAGAGATGGAAAGATCCTTAGAAGGCATCTAGTTCAATGCCCTTGTTTTTACAGAGGGAAAAACTGAGGCTTAGATCGGAAAGTGACTTGTCTAAGATAGTTACAAAATGGACTCAGAGGTATGGTGGGAGGAAAAAGCTCAAAATGTTAACTTTCACCGTTAGCAGAAGCATCTTCATGAACCCTTATTGAGCACCTACTGGATATGGGTCACATGAGCATAGGACATTGTGCAAGTTATTGGGATACAAAGCTGAATCAGACAAGGTCTTTGCCTTTTTTTTTTTTTTTTTTTTTTTTAAAAAACCCTTACCTCCTGATTTGGAGTCAATACTGTGTATTGGCTCCTAGGTGGAAGAGTGGTAAGGGGTCAAGTGACTTGCCCAGGGTCACACAGCTAGGAAGATGAGGTCAGATTTGAACCTAGGACCTCCCAGTCTCTAGGCCTGACTCTCATTCCACTGAGTTACCCAGCTGCCCCCAAGGTCTTTGCCCTTTAGGGGATTATGGGTTAACTGAGATAATAGATGATACATATAGGGATGGAGAACAATACAGGGCATGAATACAAAATGTCTAATCCTAACCCTCTTGCATGAATCATAATATAATCATAGCTTTAGAGTTCAAGGATCTTTGTTGTTGTTGAGTCCTTTTTCAGTCATGTCTGACTCTTTGTAATCCTACTTGGGATTTTCTTGGCAAAGATGATAGAGTGGTTTGCCATTTCCTTCTCCAATTAATTTTACAGATTAGAAAACTGAAGCCAATAGAATTAAGTGACTTGCCCAGGGCCACACAGCTAATAAGTATCTGAGGCTGGATTTGGACTCAGGTTTTTCTGACTCTAGACTTGGTGCTCTATTCACTGAGCCACTGAGATATCTACCTATCCCAGAGTTCAAGGAAATTTAAAGATTATTTAAGCCTATAGTTGAAGGAAATGATTAGCTCCTTATCCTTAGGCTAATCAGTAACCTCTCAGAGTCTCAGCTCCCCCATGTATAAAGTGAACAAGCATGAATAGATCTTTAAGATTCCTCCTAGATCTTAATATTCTGTGATTCTAATGGAATAAACAGTTGTTTAGTCATTTCAGTCCTAACTCTTTGTGCCCACATTTGAGGGTTTCTTCGCAAAGATACTGAAGTAGTTTGTCATTTCCTTCTCCAGCTCATTTTACACATGAGGGAACTGAGGCAAATAGAATTAAATGACTTGCTCAGGGTCACACAGCTAGAAAGTATCTGAGGTCACATTTGAACTCAGCTCTTCCTCACTTCAGGTCTGGCATTCTAGCTACTGTGCCACCTAACTGCCATGGTATAGTCAGTAGAGATAGTGATTGCTGGAAGAATTCAGAGGAGGGAGAAATCCCTCTGGGCTGGGGACAAGTCAAGAAAACTGCATGAAAGTGGAGAAATCTGAACTAAACCCTAAGAGTAGAAGTTGGGTAGGAAAAATTGGTGAATAGGAAGGGAATTTTCTCAGAAGAACATAAACTCCTACAAGCAGGAGAGGTTTTGTATTTGTCTTTGTGTCTGCAGTACTTAGTACTATTAAAAAAAAAAACAAAAATAAAAAACAACCTTCCCTTCTGTTTTAGAATCAATTGGTTCCAAGGCAGGAGAATAGTAAGGGCTAGACCATGGGTATTAAGTAAATTGCCCAGGATCACCTAGGTAGGAAGTGTCTGAAGCCACATTTGAACCCAGGACCTCCTGTCTCTCAATCCACTGAGCCGCCTACCTTCCCCTGCCCTGCACTTCTCCTAGAAATTTAGAGGAAAGGGACCAGGTCATAGAATCATAAATTTAGGCCTGGGAAAGATTTTCCAAATTATCATATCTAAACCCTTCCCTTTACAGATGAGGAAATTGAGGCAGAGAGTGGTTAAAGGACTTACTTGCTCAATGTAACATAACTAATAAATACCTGATGTGGAATTTGAATCCAGATGTTTATGACAGTGCCCTGGTCACTCCATTATCCTTTTTCTTCTTCTTTTCTAATTTTCTGAGATGAAGGAAAGTTGGAGAGCAGAACACTGTCGACCAGAGAGAAGGAACTAAACTCCAGAAGGAGCTGGGGAAGGGAGTACAGGCTCCTTTGGAGAACCCTAAGAAACTATGACTAAATTCTGTTTTCCCATTTAGGCTCTGAACCAGCCTCACCAGATTGGGGAGAGAATTTTCCTGAAGCAACTAGTCTCTAGGTGATTTTCCAGGGTGAAAGTCACCTTTCAAGCCCACATTTTTTGATCCCAGTTTTTGTTTTGTTGTGTCTTGAAAGGAAAAGATATTTACTAAAGCCTCCTGAAATGTTCCAGTCCAAACATTCCCTCACCTTTCTGGCATTTCATCTACTCGGAGGACTTTAGCTCTGAAAAACAAGGCCTGCCTGAATTTTCCAGATACTTGGAGTTTCCTTTCCCTCCTTTTTCTGTGTACCAAGTAGTCACCTCTGACAGCAATAAATCATTTCTTTTGGGTGTCATTTCCTTAACTCCATAAAGCTCTTGCTTGGACCCTGGGTTCTAGGAGGGTAGAGTTGTAAGGGCCCTTTGAGGACATCCCATGTTGTTTGCTGATGTTTACCATTTGTGTGACCTTGGACAAGGACCCTTCTTTGGGACTTAGTTTGTAAACTGTACCTTCTTATGAGAGAAGGCGGCCCCTTTAAGAGTGGGCCGTCTGTAGCTGAGACCAGGCTCTAAAACTGTGGGAGATCTGTCTATAGCAATTATTAAGGAGAACAATTATATACAGATGGAGAGGAAGTATCAGAAAAGAGGAGGGGGAGCTTACAAGGAATTAAGAAAGCAGCTCCACAAATTGCAGCCAGTGAGGGAAAAAATGGCCATCACAGGTTTTGATGGAAGCCCGAGGCATCCCACCACTGAGAGCTTCTTCACTCTAGATACAAGGCAAGGAAGCCAGAAGATGGACCCAGAGACTTTGGGGTATTAACATGCGTGTTTAATTTTTTAAGTGTATTTCTCTTTAATATTATGATTTTACTAACTTGGCACACTTGGGCATAACTGTGCCATTTCTATATATACTTCTGACCATTAAGAAATCAAATGACCATGATGTACCAATGGAAAGAGTTCTTTTTGAGAAATCAAAAGAGAAGGGCTCTAATCCCACGTCTGATATTTACCATGTGTATGGCTTTTGGCAAATCACTCAGCCTCTTTAGGGTTCACTTTCCTCATCAGCAAAATGAAAGGGTTGAATTAGATGGCCTCTGAAATCCCTTCCAACTCTAGGCTTAAAATCTATAATCCATTCATTTTTACAGGTAAGGAAACAGGTTCAGAGAGAGAAAGTAACTTAAGCCAAGAGGCATAAATGCTAGGGGCAAAACTAGAACCCATTTTTTTTACATTACACCCAATCTAGCAACAACCTCCATTTTCAGTCTTATTTCTCAAAACCCAAACAAAACATCCCCTCTAGTAAGACTGATCTCCTTCTATTAGTTCAACAAACACTGATTAAATATCTACTCTTTGGCAAGCACCAAGTTATGGGCTAAGGATGCAAATATTTAAAACAGTCCCTATAGTCAAGGAACTTGCATATTGCTGGGTGAAGCACTGTCTGTGAGCATACCTTGATTGATGCTTTTACCTCCTGGGTTTTACTCCGGTTGTACACAGCCACCTTTAATTCTCTCCCCTTTCCCTTTTCTCTTTAAGAATCCTGTACATACACTAAAAATAACTGTAGGCAAAACAAAATACCTGGGAGTCTACTTGCCAAGACAAACTCAGAAACTATATGAACACAACTGTCATATCTAAAGGCATATCTAAAGAACTGAAAAAATAAGGGGCAGCTAGGTGGCTCAGGGGATTGAGAGCCAGGTCCAGAGAGGGAATCCTAGGTTCACATCTGGTCTCAAAACATTTTCTAGCTGTGTGACCCTGGGCAAGTCACTTAAACTTCATTGCCTAGCCCTTTCTGCTCTTCTGCCTTAGAACCAATACACGGTATTGACAGAAGATAAGGAATTGGAAAAATATCGATTGCTCATGGGCAGGCTGAACCAATATAATAATAGCAACATGTTTACCCAAATTACAGAGTCCTGTACATCCCAGCTCAAGTGCAACCTTCTCTGTGAACCTCTCTGGTCACCTCAGCTCACCATTATCTCTCCATAGCTTCTAGAGCATTAACTTTCTATTTAAGGCAGTATAGTACTAAACAGTGTACTGACCTTTGAGTCAGGCAGACATGAGTTGAAATCCCATCTCAGATACTTCCTGCCTATGTGCCTCTGATTGAGTTTAACTTCACTGCACCTCAGTTTCTCTGATTGTAAGTAAAATGGAGTTAAAAAGTAGCATTATTTTGCAGGATTGTTGTAATGATCAAATGAAATAATGTGTGCAAAGTGTTTTCCAAACTCTAAAGTGCTATGTAAATGTGAGCTACATTTAGCATTTATAAGTGAGGAAACTGCTGTATAATTTTAAGAAAAAAGTTTTCTGTTATATTTATGTGCATTTAAAAATGCTCAAAGGAAAGTCCTCTTTTAGAACAGAGTGTCAAAAGCAGGAATGAACTAACACCATTTAACTGTAGTTAATAGGTGATCTATACAGGACAAATATGTAGAGGGAGGAGGGAGAGCAATGAGTAGTGTGAAAGCCTGGTTGCCAGAGTAAACTCTCTTCAGATTGGAAAAAAAGTAGTCACTGTGAAAGGAAACTTAGAATGTGATTCCAATGTTTCTCTGTTTGGCTCAAAGAGAGACAGGACACATGGACTTAGTGGGTGGGGAGTGAGGAGAAAGGGACAAGCTGTTGAGTGGTGGGAGCTAAATCTATGCAACAGCCAAGTTTCTTCTTGGAAGGATTGAATTAGCAAGAGAAGGATAGAGAGAAAACAGAGAAAGCCACAATTAAAGGCTTTTTAGCCTAACCTACTACATCCTAAGGTGATGAAAGTTTTAACATTGAAAGATTACTGAATTGCTGTCAATAATCTTTGAAAAAGACAGAAGGAAAAATGGCCAGATTTTCAAAAGAAGAAAAAAAGGATTGAGCCTGCAAATTATAGACCAGCGAGTGTAATTTTTATTCCTGGCCAAGTTCTATAGCATATTATTAGAGGGATGGTTTGTGAGCATTTAGAAAAGGAGGCAGTGATTATTTAAAAGTCAGCATGGTTTCATGGTTAGCCAGACTAACCTCATTTCCTTTTTGGATAGGGTAACCCTGATTTGGAGATCAGGGTAGCATTGCAGACATAGCAAACTTAGATTTCAACCAAATATTTGACAAAGTTTCTCAAGTTATGCTTATAGAAAAGATGAAGAGATTTGGGCTAAATGGTATAGTATTAGTTGAATGACAAGACCCATTAATTAGTCACTATCAACTTGGAGGTCTCTAGGGGAGTACCCCTAGGCAACTAGGAAGTACAGTGGATAGAGCACTAGGCTTGGAGTCAGGAAAATTCATCTACTTGAGTTCAAATACAATCTCAGACACTTATTAGCTGTGTGACCCTAGGCAAGTCACTTTATCCTGTTGACTTCAGTGTCCTCAACTGGAAAATGAAAGAATCAGCAAACCACTCTAGTATCTTTGCCAAGAAAACCCCAATTGGGGTCACAAAGAGTCAGACAAAACTGAAAAGGGACTAAACAAAAAATAAATAATAGTTAATATTTACATAGTATTTTTAGCTTTGCAATGAGCTTTACCATAATACAAATTATGGCAACATTATCATACAAATAGTGCAAAATTAAGAATAGGTAAATACAGTAATGAGTATGGATCAAGACTAACAAGAGAGTAAAGACATAGAGTATACAAAAGTTTCAAACCTATGTGTCATGCATTTTTTCTTCAAGAAAAGAATGACACTAGGTATGATATAGATTGAATGACATCACAGGTGAAATTTATTAAATTTTAACAGATAGGAAATGACTTGTTGCTATTATGGGAGTCACTCCTGAATCATCTCTCCATGCATGTTCAGTCAAACCTTCAAATGAGTAAAGCCAAGTTCAAAACTAGTACCTAATAATAATAATAATAATAGGAATAAAAAATGAGAAAAAGAATTGGTATGCAATGGAAACAACTCCAACATGATTATTAAAAACAAATTATTGATACTAAAAATTGGGATGTGGATGGAAGAAAGGACATTGACTCTGATTACAATAATTTTACACAGAAATTAAACTGATATAAACCACTCGCCATAATAAGGAAGTCAAAAAAGAGCCCCAAGTACCTTAGTCAGAAAACATTTGACTTACTTGCCAAATATGGCAACCTTAGGCAATGCTGGTTTAGAATATGAACTTGTTTGTAAAATCTCTCGACCCTCTACCTCTGCTCTCATGCTGGGGGCCAGGACAGTGTCCCCTGCCTTCCTCTTCTAAGAGTCCATCTATGGGAAGCAGCTCCCTCCGAGAATGACAGAGGCACCGTGGATCACATGCTGTGTATCTGTTCTCAGGGAACTGTTGTCATTGGCAACTAGTTATGCTTTTTCAGACAGAAGGTGGGAGAGAGTAGCTTCACTATGTGGTCCTGTTGGAAGGATTACAGGATGGGTTCTTAAAGACCACAAACCTATCAATATTTTGCTTAGAAATAATATTAATGGTTAATAGTAAATTAGAATAATAATGATAGTATAAAATAATTAATGGGGCAGCTGGGTGGTGCAGTGAAGAAAGTACAGGGCCTAGAAACAGGAAGACTCATCTTTCTTGAGTTCAAATCCGGCTTCAGACACTTACTATGTGACCCTGGGCAAGTCATTGAACTGAGGAAACCTCAGTTTCCTCATCAGTAAAATGAACTAGAGAAGGAAATGGCGAACCACTCCAGTCAGTATCTTTGCCAAGAAAACCCCAAATGGGGATCACAAAGAGGTGGCCATGACTGAAAAATGACTAAACAAAAAAATTAATAAAAGTTAAACATTTATATACTATATTAAGCTTTGCAATGAACTTTATGGTAAATGCTATTACTTTCCCCATTTTGCAGATGGGGAAACTGCAGGAGATAGCAGTTAAGTGACATGTCCAGAATCACACAATTAGTAAGTGGCTGAGGGAGGATTTGAATTCAGGTCTTCCTGCCTTATGAGTCCTGTGCTTTTTCCACTATGTCAATTCCAATGGGCCTGGGTTCTTTGAATCAGGAACATATCTAAGTATAATGTCTGCCCCTGCTCCTGATCAGGTACTAGCCCTGAAGGACTGGGCAACCCAGTGTTGCATCATCTCATGTATAGCCATTGATCCCTTCTCTGTGCAGAATCATTGATGAAATAACTGACCATTGGTTCCTAGACTGTGTGTTTCATGCTGTGATGTTTGGGAAAGGCCCTTATGACTTGGTGATCCTAGTGTTTCAGAATCAGCTTTGAATTCCCTAAAGCCCCAGGCATTCTGCAGCATCACTGCAGCTATTGACTTCCACAGTGACTATGGATGCTCAATATCATGTCTCTTCTCATTCAGCTGGAAACACTGGAAAAATATCACCAGATCAACAGGCTACCTGCATCAAAGGGAACTTTCACTCAATTTAAGAATATGAAATCTTCTATAAAAAGGAAGTATTTTCTGCAATGGAATCTTGAGGATATCAGTATGAAATAGAGCAAAAAAAAAAGCCAAAATATACATTATTGTATTATTTCAACTTTATTTTTATAAAATATAAAAAGAAAAAGAATAACCATCACAAAACAAAGAAAAGTGACTTGCAAAATTACAAAGAACAAACATGGTTTCAAAAAAGACGTGAGAAGACAGGCTCAACAACCTCACTTTCAAAAATCTGGGAGGTCTTTTCTTTTTTAATATATGTTTTCAAACTTTTTCAAAATATTGGTAATTTTTGCTCATTTTTTCTTCCTTTAAAATACTATTCATAATATGGGATAACTTTGGGAGATGAGTAGGAGAAAGATACTGAAAGAAAATCTGGTAATGTAAAATTTTTTTTTATTTAAAAAAAGGAAAAGTAAAAACTACTAACGGGCAGCTTAATTCAAATTAGTTGCAATGGAGCATTTGGTTCCAGAAGATATAGAATGAAACAGATTTACCGACTCTTAGTAAAGAAGTGGTAGACTCTAGGTACAGCCTATTGCATAGTCAGATCGGGTCACTTTATTGGTTGATTCAGTTTGTTTTTTCTTTTTACAAGGGAGGGTCCAATGCCAATGGAATAATATTAGAAAAATGAGGGAAAAGATCCAGGGAGGCAAAGAAGACAAAGCAGTGTATGAGACAGAGATAGGAAGAGAGAGAGAGAGAGAGAGAGAGAGAGAGAGAGAGAGAGAGAGAGAGAGAGGAGGCGGGGTGGGGGGGAGGAGAGAGAAACATTATAATTATAGACAGAAGAGGAGAAGCAGAGCCTAAGACAAAAATTTTCTCTATTTTCCATAGATTTCTGAGCATGTTGTTAGACTCACAGAGGATCCCAACTCCTTGGTCCCCAGGAGATTAGCCTAGATGGGATCTAAGGGTTTCGAGCTAAACTTAAAGCTCCTATGAGCCTACCAAGAAGAAACTAAAAGAGGATTGGAAGTTCTTTTTAGAAGACACTTATACTTTGCCACTTTGGCAAATCCTCGATTCTCATTCACATGGACTCTCCTTCCAGTGTCTCTGCCTTATTCCATGCCTGTTTTGTTCATATCTTTCCATCAGTCATTCACAAATGAGGTTTCTCTTCTTATCTCAGCAATTATATCATAATACTCAGGCTGCCTATATTTTCTCTTATTTTCACTGGGTGACTGTCCTAACTCTTTTTCTGATCATATATGTCCTTGATCATGTCTCTCTCTACCCCTGAGCCCTATACATAGAAATACCATATAGAATAGATAGGAGATGCAAAGCTAATTACATTTATTTGAAACTCCCAAATGGCTTGATGTCTGTTGGAGGACAGATGCCAGATTTCTTATAGGCCCTCCCTTTGATCTAATTCTGGCCCAATGCTTGATTTCTATTAGAGTTCATGCAAATGGATCCATACTCATTAGCATGACAAGTCTAAGGGTCTTTATCATTAATGTGGCATAATTAGAAGAACACTGAATTTGAAGCCAGGGGAACTGAGTCAAGTCCTAGCTTTCTTTGTCTCTTGCTATTTATGTAACAAAGGGCAAGTCATTTAACCTCTCCAGGACTCAGTTTCTTCATCTGTACAACTGATGGGGGATGGGGGTGGGAAATGTGTGTCAAAAACATTAAGTTCCTTTTCATCTCTAACTTCTATAATCTTCCATTTTGAGAATCTTACATTTCCTTCCTTTTCTTCTTTTTCTTCCTTCCTTCCTTCCTTCCTTCCTTCCTTCCTTTCTTTCTCTCTTTCTCTCTTTCTCTTTCTCTCTTTCTCTCTTTCTCTCTTTCTCTCTCTCTCTTCCCCTCCCTACCTTCTATCTTAGAATTGGTTCCAAGGCAGGAAGAGTAGTAAAGGCTAGGCAACTGGGATAAAGTGACTTGCCCAGAGTCATATAGCAAGGAAGTGTCTAAGGCTAAATTTGAACTCAGAACCTCCTGTGTCTAGGCCCGATGCTCTGTATCCACTGGGCCACCTAGCTGCCCCTCTGTCTTCACTTTCTCTAGTTATTTGCCAGATGACACTCCTTCCCTATTTGCTATTTCATTTATTCTGAGAACTAAGAAGGTTGTCTAGGTGGCCCATCCCTGCTCTAAAAGGATAGCCTCATTTAGTGGCAAGACTTGCCCTCCCCATCTGACTCATTGATGGATTTGCTCATTAACAGGGTACAACCTAAGAAAAGATCAAAATTGTTATTGGCCATATTATGCTCTGGACAAGACGACAGCCTGCTGCCTTTAATGTCCTGGCTGTGGATAATTTCCTCCATTAGGATAATTTAAAGGACAGGATGTCAGTTAATATGCATATGCATAGGCTTGAGGACGGGCCTGGCCTCCAGATGATGGCAGCCCAGGCAATTAGCGCCTGGAGTCAAACTTCCCCAGAAGCCGGGATAGGAACATGCCGATCCATCAGCCCGCAAGCTGGGCTTGCTTTTCCAGCTCTCCCTGGGCTGATTGGGGTCCAGGTGGCAAAACCTAACCTAATTTTCCCCGTCTCAGGCTTGGTGGGCTGTATGCTGTCAGTGCTAGGCAACTGGAGAGGGAGAAGGGGATAGCTCCACTAGCAGGTGCTGACAAAAATGGCAGGGCAGAGTGGATGGATCACTAGGCTTAGACTCAAGAAATCTTGAGTTTGAATCTCAAGTCGGACACTTAACAGCTGAGTGACCATGAGTAAACCAATTGACCTCAATAAATCAATTTCATTATCTATAAAATGGGGAGAATACTTTGTCGAATTATTATGGGGAAAGTGATTTGCAAACCTTAAAGAGCTATACAAATGGAACTTAAGCTTTTTAAAAGCTCATATGCCTACTCAGCCCTTAAACTGTTTTCTATATCTTTTCCACCCTCTTCATCATTTAAGTAAAGCTCATAGACTCATAGAATGTTACAGCTGGAAGGGCCTTTGCGTTTTTTCCAAACTCCTCATTTTACACAGGGGAGAAACTGAGGTCCAGAGAAGGTATTTGTCTATAGTCATACAGAGCTAGGACTGATTCATTCCTTAGGGTGAAAGCATTAGCATTAGGAAGTCCCTATTAAAAATATACATTTGTTACTTGAAACATTAGTATAGTAATAACCCCTAACACAATAGAAAGGATTTTTTCAAGCTTTTCCCTAGCGCAGATAAAAATACTAAAGGGCAAAGATGCAGGGCAAACACATTTTGATAGAGGAAGAGATGGAGAAAAAGATTAAGGTTATGTGGCTTAAGGTTATATTGAGCCTAGTAGGAGCTGCCATGATGGGATGGGAGTGGGGGGAAAGGGAAACTAGATAACCCCAAGAGTTTTGAAAGAAAAGGAAGAAAGACAAACCTTGTCACTTACCAGATTGGCATTAGCTGCACAGATGACAGAATTAACTGTAGAGAATGGACTTTGTGCACAATTGAAGAATCTTTCATTATGATGGATAGGCTGCTGACCCCTCCAACTCACTAAGGAAAGATCCAGGGCCAGAACTCTAAGAAATTATTTTCAGAGATTTTCTCTCCTGAAGATCATGTAGATTTTAGCACAGAGTCTTTCCCCCTTCTGTGCTGGCATTTTTACTTTTTGCCAAGGCTGAACACTGAACTTCCATGATTTCCCCTTGAGGAGCATTTTAACTTGATCTCAGCAGTATCCAAATATCAGAAAGCACTGAAGATGGAAATTTGGAGACCCATCTGTACTTTTCTAGGAAGTGCCAGGAGGCTGGCTCTTGGCAAAACTGTGAAGTTCTTTGATCCCCTGCCTTTTCCTCCTTTGGCATTCTTCCCTCATTAGTGTGCCTCTGCTAAAGAAGCCTAGTGACTTTATAGCAGAGGTTCTTATTCTGGGTTTGTGAACCCCCAAACTTGAAAAGATTATAGGGAATCTGAAAATTAGATGAAAAAATAATTATATCTTTATTTCAATTTAATGGTTTCCTTTGTGATACTATGTGTTTATTTCATGCATTTAAAAACATTATTCTCAGAAGAGGTTCTTGGGCTTCATCAGATTGACAAAAAGACCTATGACATAGAAAAGCTTATGGCTTCCCATTACCTTCAATCCCTATACTGGGAAGTGATCTATTCCCTAAACCTATGTTTTCACTTTGCCCCTAGTAATACTCTTTCATAACCAGGCAAATCTTATAGAAGATTAAACAGAAATAAGTTCATAACTTGAATAGATTAAAAAAAAATGAGATGTGATAGATCTCAGGTGATCACTGAATGGGAATTTAAAGGAATATACATATTTCTCAGCTATGCACAGTTCCATCTATAAGATAAATATGATCCAGATATCTAAACCAAGAGGAGATAAAG
This sequence comes from Gracilinanus agilis, assembly GCF_016433145.1. Lineage (NCBI taxonomy): Eukaryota > Metazoa > Chordata > Mammalia > Didelphimorphia > Didelphidae > Gracilinanus > Gracilinanus agilis. Next base: position 570,939,537 of record NC_058131.1, read on the forward strand.
CAGAAGGGAAAACTTATCAACCATTATCTCTAATGAATATCACTGCAAAAAACTACACATTAACAAAGAGATCATGACAAAAAAAGATTATAGACTATTACTATGTTAGATTTTTACCAGGAACACAGTGTTGGTTTAATATTAGGCAAAATATAAACATAACAGTTAATATAAAAACCAATAAAAATAATATGATTTATATCAATGGATACAGAAAAGGCCATAAAGAAGAGGTGCAAATCTATAAGAATATGAGCTATTCCCCAGTAGATAAATGGTCAAGTGATGTGAACATGGAGTGTTTTTAAGAAGAAACAGACTATTAATAACCATGTGAAAAAATGCTCCAAATCACAAATAATTAGAGAAATGTAACTAACTGAATGTGAATTGATGGAATAATAGAATATTATTTTACCTTAACTAATAGTGAAAAAAATTAGTTCAAAATACCTAGGAGGAATTCACTTATACAGTGAAGTAAGCAGAACCAGGAAAATACTTAATATAATGATTACAACATTATAAAGGAAAATAATTTTGAAAGTCTAAAGAACTAGGATCAATGCAATAACCAACCATGACTCTAAGATACTGACAATGATTCATGCTTCCCACTTCTTGGCCTTGGAGGTAGTAGACTATAAGGTACAGAATGAGACATTTTCAGATAAGGCCAGTGGGCAGATTTGTTTTGCTTTACTGTACCTATTACAAAAGAGGGATTTTGTTGTTTAGAGGGGGAAGATTATTGGTGGGAGCAATTTAATAATGCTGCCCAAGAAAAGAAAGGAGCATCAATCAAACATATAAAAATCAGCAGAAGAGAGTGGAAGAAGATTAAGAAGAAGATACAGAGAAGCAGTGATATTCTAAATGCAAAGTTAAATTTAACATATACTCCTCCCTTTTTCCCACCAAGAAACTCTTTCTACCAAAGCAGCTCCACTCCTTTTCTGCAACTTACAGATTTGCAACTTATAGAATTGCCTGAAGAGTTTAAATATCTTGCCCAGGATGACACCACTAATACGTGTCATAGGTTTGTTTTGCTGGACTATGCAATGTGTAACATGAGTCTTGTTTTTCTTTTTCTGTCAATGAAGGCAGGAAAGGACTAAGAGAGAAAATAAGTTCTTGTTAATTGAAAAAATAAAATTTAATTTAAAAAAATGCTTGTTGATTGATCTTATTTCTTTAAACCAAAGGAGTGAAATTCTAATGACTGAATTCTAAACACCAGTGACAGGTTAGTGGCAGATTATTTTTGTTGATATTCAGAATTTTTTTTTTTTTTAGGGAGAAGAGAGTTTAGAGCAGTGATTCCCAAAGTGGGCACCACCGCCCCCTGGTGGGTGCTACAGTGATCCAGGAGGATGGTGATGGCCACAGGCGCATTTATCTTTCCTATTAAAATAAAAAAAAAATAATTTCCAGGGGGCTAAGTAATATTTTTTCTAAAAAGGGGGTGGTAGGCCAAAAAAGTTTAGGAACCACTGGTTTAGAGAGACAAGGGTCTTTTTAATTGAGATATAAGGGTAGAGGGGAAGGGTAAGAAGAACTATGGATTTTTGTTTTTTTTTATTTTCAGGAAACTGTTAACAAGCCAGAAAGCTTCATTTATTTTATTCAAGCCCAGAGTTTTACTGACCAGAAGTGTGATGATCATGGTGACTAAAAGCTCCTCCTCCTGGGGCTGACCTTGGAAAATGGAGAACAAATAGTTCCATATTTTTCTCTTCTCTCTTAGCAGGGCAAAGACCTACAGCTGTGAAATCCATATGCCCCCACTTCCGCCCCCAGCTTTTTAAAGAGTGAGACAGGTGCCCCCATAATGCCTTGGGACATAAGCTTAAACTGATAGAACTGTGATCAACGGGTGTTAGCAGCCTTTTAACAGAGATTTCAGAGTCAGGGGATTTCGGTTCCTGTCACTTCTGTTATTGGGTAAGCCCCTTAACCTCTCTATGCCTCAAGTTCTTCATTTGTAAAACGAATAGATTGGCTTAGATGGCCTCCGAGAGTCTTTCTAGATCTATAAACTAATTTTCTTTGCCTTTCTGCCATGAGGGAAACATATCATCCACTGTGAAGATCAAACACTGAAAAACTATCTACTTAGATAATAATAGAAGGTGCGGCAGCTAGGTGACTCAGTGGATTAAAAGCCAGGTGTTGAGCTGGGGGTGGGGGTGTCCTGGGTTCAAATCTAGCCTCAAACACTTCCTAGCTGTGTCCCTAGACAAGTTGCTTAACCCCAATCTCCTAGCACTTACCACTTAGTAGCAAATCTAAGAATGACAATAAGGGAAAGAAAGAAAGAGAAAGGAAGGAAGGAAGGAAGGAAGGAAGGAAGGAAGGAAGGAAGGAAGGAAGGAAGGAAGGAAGGAAGGAAGGAAGGA
>NC_058131.1:570942329-570975739 GCF_016433145.1 Gracilinanus agilis
GAAGAAAGGAAGGAAGGAAGGAAGGAAGGAAGGAAGCAAGGAAGGAAGGAAGGAAGGAAGGAAGGAAGGAAGGAAGGAAGAAAAGGAAGGAAGGAAGGAAGGAAGGAATGCAGGGCATCTGAAACTTGTGTCATGGTGAGGTGGTCCCACCTTAGTTCTCTTGTACATGTTTGATAGTTTATATCAGTGATGCCAAACAAGTAGAAAAGGGCCATTAATCTGTGCTTACAGATCCCTTATTGACTTAGTTTTATAATGTAGTGTTATCTATGTTGTCTTATATTTTTTAAATTAAATTAAATTTAATTTATTTCCCAATTACATTTTAATCTGGTCAACCTAACTTGTGAGAGTTACTGGCCGTGGATTTGACAACAATGGTCTATCCATGTCTAGATCATTCTGTTCTTCTCCATCACCGTCATAAAGACCTGGAGATAGACAGATTGAAAGCAGATGAGAGCACTGATAAATGTTTAATAATCTGCTCTCCAAAAGCCCACAACTCACTTTCAAGTTTAATCTGAATTATCAATATTTTCTCCATCACTTTTTTGAGTTGAGTCCATTGACCAAACAATAGATCAAGCCTTGCTTTGTAGCATTTGCCTATTTTGGACATGTAAATGCCCACACTGAAAATTTAAAAGTTGACTTTCCTCAGAAGGCCCAAACTTGTTCCAGCACAGGCCTAACCAAAATCATCAAAGTTTCACTACTTTCCACATATCCAAAGTGGAGTCAGAGGTTTGACTCTGGTCTTTATACAATTACCCGCTACGTGGAGAAGTGGATAGAGTGCCACGTCTGAAGTGAGGAAGACTTCTTGAGCTCAAACCTGGCCTCAGACATTTACTAGCTGTATGACTCTGGGCAAGTCACTTAAATGTCTTTGCCTCAGTTTCCTCATGTGTCAAATGAACTGGCAAACTACTCCAGAATCTTTGCCAAGAAAACCCCAAATAGACACAAAGAGTCAGAACAGAACAGAACAACCACCAAAAAAGCTATCTAGGTGTGTGACAAGCTGCAAGGATTTTGGCTGGCCACATAATTGATCTTATTAATTTTATTTTACTGCTTTGATCATAAAGAAACTGCATTGGATCAAATACTTGTGTGACTAAGTTCATGTGATTAGGATTTTTTGAAATCCACCAAACACAGGGAGGAAAGCATGGTTGCCCCCAGTAGATTAGAATATTCTGATTGGATAAATCCACCATATTCATAGCCCTTTAGACTAAGGGTTCTTATATGAAGTTTCATACATGGATTCTTGGGAATCTATGAATTTAGAAGAGGAAAAAAATTATAACTTTATTTTCACCGAGCCCTAACAAAAATGTATAATTTCTTTCAATTGTTTAAAAACATTAGGGGGCCAATGTAATAGCAGAAAAGTTAGGAACATTGGATTTTAGATTAATAACATGAGCAACCTGCTTCCCTAAAAAGGTCAGCCTGGATGGGGCTCTCTGAGAGCCTTTGCAGCCTTCCCCCCCGCCTGCCCCCCAGCATATGCTGGTGTTGGGTTCATATAATGACTTGGTTCTAAGTGTGAACTGGATCAAACTAGTGGCTGTACTACCTGGGGATAAAACGGAGATGAATGAAATAACAATCTTCTCCATTCCTCACCAAATGTCTATGGAGCTCATAGTTATACCCTCCTAGGGAAATAAAGCCCATAGAAAGGTGAAGAATTTCTCTTGGCAAACAACTATTTCCCATCCCCACTTTATTTTGTCTCTCTATTTTTCTGTCTCTCACCTATAAGCCATTACTGACCTTTTTTCTTTTTTTTTTTTTTAAACCAGACATGATTTCACTAAAACCCACCTCTTTCTTTTCTTACCTTCTGGCTTAGAATCAATTGTGTGTATTGTGTATTGATGTGTATTGTGTATATGTGTATTGATCCCAAGGCAGAAGAGTGGTAAGGGCTAGGCAGTGGGGGTTAAGTGACTTACCCAGGTCACCCAGCTAGGAAATGTCTGAGACCCAGGATCTCCTGTCTCTCTGGGCCTGGATCTCAATCTACTGAGCCACCTAGCTGCTTCCTCTTTCAAGGAAGATCGGTATCTGCAAGGAGTCCTGGAAATTTAAATAAATGACTTTTCCAGGACCATTGCTCTTGTTCAATCCTGTCAGACTCTTCATGACCCCATTCGGGGTTTTCTTGGCAAAGATACTGGAGAGGTTTACCATTTCCTTTTCAGCTCATTTTACAGATCAGAAAACTGAAGCCAACAGGGTTAAGTGACTTGTTAAGTCACAACTCTAAGACAGAAGGGTAAGGTCTAGGCAAACAAGGCTAGTTGACTTGCCCAGGGTCACCCAGCTCATAAGTGTCTGAGGCCAGATTTGAACCCAGAAAGATGAGTTTCCATCATTCGCACCACCCAGCTGCCCCATCCAGGCCATATGACCATAGATCTAGAGTTAAAATGAACCATAGAAGCCATTGAGTCTAATCCTCTCAATTTAGAGATAAGGAAACTGAGGTTCTAAGATGTTAAGTGACTCACCAAGGGTCACCCAGCTCGTATGTATCTGGTGCTTCATCTGAACGCAGGTCTTCCTACCTTCAAGTCCAACAATCTACTCATTACACCAAGCTGTCTCCCACAGCCTGTCAGAGGCATGCATAGAACATTCAGCCCATGTACTAGATATACCTATAGAACCAGAATATTTCAGAGACAGGCCTCAAACTCTATCCTTCCTGATTCCAAAGACAGTTCTACTCTGTTGTATTGCCTTTCTCCTAGTTCTCCTTAAATCTAATCAAATCACTGGTCTTCAGTATATGAGACAGTTTAACAATTTAAAGAACCATCTGGGCTCCAAGGGAAAGGAAAGCTGGGCTATTTCTGATTGAGTATCCTCTCAATAAACCCTTTATGTTAGCTGCTTTATGTTAGCTGAAATCCCCAAGGCTCATTAGCTGTCTATTTGGAAAGGTTCCCTCCAGTCCTCCATTAGATTGCCCCAGAAACTTACTGCCCAACTACCTAAAAATTCATCTTAATGGGAGTCAGATGGGGAGTGGGGAATGGAGCAAGATATGTGGTACAATTAATTGCACCAGGCCTGGAGTTGGGAGGACCTGGGTTCAAATCTGGCCTCAAACATTTTATAGCTGTGTGACTCTGGGCAAGTCACTTAACCTTGTTTGCTTAGACCTTACCCTTCTGTCTTAGAGTTGTTATTACTAAGATAGAAAATAAGGGTTTAAATATATACATACATATTTATATGACGAATAAATATGTATATATTCATCTTAAAACTGGAGAATGGATAAAGGCAGGGAGTGGAGACAGGGTATCAGGGATGGGGCATTTAGGAATAAGATGCCATCCTTACTTGGGGCTAAAACAGCATAATGATTGTGAGTAGGGCTCTCAGGCATGTAGAATTATGGTAAGGCTAAATTATTCTTGGATTTGAGTGGTTGTTCATTCTTCATTTTTCAAAGAAAACCAATAACATCAATGAATGAAGCTGGATTTAAGTGAGGCAGAATTGCACAAAGTCATAACCCTCACTCTCTCTTCCAGGGTTATCCAAGTCCAGTGGCAAAACAAAAGTCATGATAAAAAATTGGTGTAATTGGTGATGGCCCAGGACACAGTGGATGACTTTGGCATCTTCTATGTCTGACCAAACTCTAAGCACTTCAGTGTATATGTCAGCCCCCTTCATGGCTATTGGAACAAATGGGTTATATGGGGTAATCGGGGAGACTAGCACTTCTGGTTCCAGGACTTTCAGGGCTGCTCATCTACCTTTTGGTGTCCACCTATCACCCAACTCTCAATTGTGGCATGAGTTAGATTAAGGAGCACAAGATTATACGATCTTGATTTAGAGTTAGAAAAGGCCCATACATATCATCTCATTTTAATTTTCCTTCCCACCACCATTTTATAAATGAGGAAACTGAGGCCCAGAGAAGCTAAGTATCTTGCCCAAGATCACATACATAATAATTTACAGAATTGGTATTTGAGCCCAAGTTCTTTATCTTTAAATTTGTATTAGTAAGTTTATGAACCACCAACAATCTTCTGGTAAATGCTTTACTACCAGTTCTATTGGGAAAAATATATCAGAACTGGTTTTCTAAAAACATCTTTTCAATTTATTTTGTTAAATGTTTCCCAATTACATTTAAGAAATTTTCATATTCATTTAAAAATTTTTGTTTCTAAAAAATAAAAATTATTAAATGAAAAAAAATTTTTTGGCTTTAAATTCTCTCCCTCCCTCTAACTTTTCACCATGCCTTGAGAAGGCAATCAATATGATATTGATTATACATGTGAAGTTATGCCAAACATATTTCCATGTTAGCCATCGTGCAAAAGAAAATAGACACACAGAGTAAAGAAAGTGGGAAAAGCATGCTTTAGTCTGCTCTCAGAAGTCATCAATTCTCTTTCTATAGAGGTGGATAGCATTTTTCATCATGAGTCCTTTGAAATTGCAGGACATACTTTAAAGCTGAATCTGCATTATTAACATTTTCTCCATCACTTTCTTAAGTCGACAGTCTTCAAAACAATAAATCAAACATTGATCTATTGTTTGTTTATTACTAATGTGTAAATGCTCACATTGAAAATAAATGATCCTTAGAGCCTGTGAGCCTGCCCAGTTCTATTAGAATGGAAGCTCCTTGAGGGTAGGGACTATCCAACTTTTTAAATTTGTATTCTTAGCTCTTAGTATACTGTTTGACATATAAAAGCACCCTGAAAATGCTTTTTTTTTTTCATTCTGTACAGAAAAGATATCTTTTATATTGCTTAGCTTTGATGTGTCCAATTGTGGATTTATTCTTTTTTCTCCTGGATTTAAACCTCCAGACAGAGATTCTTCATCTTTTCTGAGTCATGATCCTCTTTGATGTTCTAATGAACACAAAGAGGTTCCTCAGAATAACATTTTTAAATGCATGAAATACATAGGATTACAAAAGGAAACCATTTAAATCAAATAGTTACATAACTTTTTTATTATCATGCAAAACACATTTCCATATTGGTCATTGTTGTAAGAGAATGCTCATATAAAACCAAAACTCCACAATAAAACCATGAATACACTGATGAGAAAAAATGGTCTGCTTTGATCTGCATCCATCTGACTTCCCCAGTTCTTTCTCTGGAGGTTATGTAACTTCTAAAAAATAAGTTTATGGACCCCATTTCCCGCAATGTTGAGTTCATTCACAAAAACTCTTGACCTAGAAAAATTGGCATTGAGCTTTGATAGTGTATTGGCAGAGGGGGAGCCAGAGAGAAGTAAATGCTTGAACCAGGCACCTGAGCTTGGAGCAGGCAGGAAGGCAAGTTAATTGAAACCAATGGATCTGGTGGCAGCTAGGTGGCTCAGCCAGTAGAAAGTCAGGCCCACAGACAGAGGTCCTGTCAGACACTTCCTACTTGTTTGACCCTGGGCAAGTCACTTAACCCCCGCTGCCTAGCCCATAGCACTCTTCTGCCTTGGGATCAATACTTAGTGTGAATTCTAAGATGGAAGTTAAGGGTTTAAAAAAAAGAAAAGCTATTGGATCTGTGATCTTATCCACATAGTTCCTCCTTCAATAATAATTATCATAACATCCATTTCCTGACCCTGGGCTTTGATGACTCTAGAAGAGAGACTTGAGGCTGAGGATTTTGTAAAACTTGGCCTCACTTTAGTCTAATTCATGTACAAGTCAAGACATCATCCATGATGTTGCTGGTTGTCTTCAAAAACAAAGGACAGGGGGCAACTAGGTGGCTCAGTGGATTGAGAGCCAGGCCCAGAGATGGAAGGTCCTGGGTTCAAATTTGACCTCAGACACATCAGTTAGTCCTGATTGTCTAGCCCTTGTTGCTCTTCTGTCTTAGAATTGATACTAAAACAGAAGGTAAATGTTTAAAAAGGAAAAAGAAAAGAGACAAACAAAACATCCATGCCTACATAACTCTAGTCCATGCCTTCCTCTCAATCCTCCAGAGGTCCACAGATGTCCTAAGGGCCATCCTTTAGCTCTCTGACCTTGCATGGATACCAAGAGGCACACAGGCTACCCATTCCTTAACACTTGCTTTTTCTTTATGACAGGCACAACTAGTTTTCTGGTGTTACATTTCTATGATGCTGTCCTTTATGTCAGTTCTTTGGCCTGCTTGTGCACACTATGTGCCTCTCCTTCCCCTTTGAATGACTCAGCTTTCATTCTGCAGAGAACGGCATACCTTACAGCACTGATGGCATCACTAAGGGAAAATGATTGCTTAAAAAAAATATAAAATTTTATTTAAAGAAGGAGCTTGCTAGGCAGCTCAGTGAATCAGGCATGGCAATGGAAGGTCCTGGGTTCAAATCTGAACTCAGACCCTTCCTAGCTGAGTGACCCAGACAGAAAATAAGGGTTTTACAAATGAAGAAGCTTGAGAGCATTAAAATTATTGTGCAATTTCTCAAAATAACAAGAAAACAGAAATCAAGGCAGGAGCAGAATGTCTAGCTTAATATGTCTAGCTCAGGAGTTAATTAAGATGGACAGTTCAACAAACATTTATTAAGTACCACTGTATTGTAGGCATTGAAGAAATAATAAAGAACCATTTATATAGCTCTTTAAAGTTTGCAAAACCCTTTTCCATATTTTATCCCATCCGAGCAGCCTAACAACCCTGTGAGGTAAATATCATAACTATTTCTTCCAGGTAACATGTAAAATGCTTTGCAAATCTTAAAGTGCTATAGAAATGTTAGTTATTGGGTAGCTCAGTGGAGTGAGAGTCAGGCCTAGAGACGGGAGGTCCTAGGTTCAAACCCGGCCTCAGCCACTTCCCAGCTGTGTGACCCTGGGCAAGTCACTTGACCCCCATTGCCCACCCTTACCAATCTTCCACCTATGAGACAATACACCGAAGTACAAGGGTTAAAAAAAAAAAGAAATGTTAGTTATTAATATTATTTAACAGAAGTGGAAACTGACTCTCACAGAGGTTGTGACTTATTCATGGCTATTCAGCTCTGAAGAGTCCAAAGTGGGATTGGAACCCAGATCATTCCAATTCTGAGTCCAACACTATGTAGGCAGTCAGCCAGTTAGTGAGTATTTATTGAGTACCTACTGTATACAAGGCACTGTGCTCAGTCCTGGGGATACGAAGAAAGGCAAAAGATTACACCTGTTCTCAAAGAGCTCATAATCTGATTCCAGATAAATTACTTCATTTGTCAAAGCCTCAGACAGCAATTTAAATTGCATACTTGTGGTTGTTGATCTGTTCTGATAAAGGAAGTTTTTGTGTCCTGATTTTTTGTTGTTGTTCTTGTTCAATCATATCCCATTCTTCCCAGTCTTCTTGACCCCATTTGGGGTTTTCTTGGCAATGATACTGGAGTGCTTTGCCATTTCCTTCTCCCTCTCATTTTACAGGTGAGGAAACTGAGATAAACAGAGTTAAGTGACTTGCCCAGGGTCACACAGCTACTAATTATCTGAGGCCAGATTTGAACTCATGAACATGAGTCCTGATTCCAAGCTCAGTGTTCTATCTACTTTACACCTAGCTGTCCTAGTCCCAAACTAGAGAACTGAATATTGAAAGTACTAGAAGTTTTTTGATGTCAGGCTTCACTTAAGTCCTATTCTGTTGACTCTGCATCACAAAGTCTATGCACTACAAAGTTCTGGGGAGGGGAGGGGGACCTCATTGAGCCAGGAAGGCTTCCAAGGGTACTAGTGAAAGATGGCACATCTCTTATCTAAAGAATAACTTTGCTAAGCTTTGAGAGACTCCCCATAGCATCATAGGATCAAACATTTAGTGCCAAAAGTAACCTTAGAGATCATATAGTCCTAACCTCTTCATTTACAGATAGGAGTCTCAGAGAGGTTAAATGATTTCCCCAGATCACACATCTGGGACATGTCTGTGGCATCATTTGAACACAGGTCTTCTGGACTTCAAGTCCATTTATCTATCTAGTATATAACACCCTGCCTCCCTTTGTCATTAGGCAATGAGTTCTTCTGGATACACCTACTTATTAAACATATTAAACTAAACTTATTAAAAACATAAACTTTATTTTTAAATTATTAAACCCCAGTATGGATGAATTTTAAAAAATAATAATCCTTACCTTCCATTTTAGAATCAATACTGTGTATTGGTTACAAGGCAGAAGAATAGGCAATGAGAATTAAGTGACTTGCCTAGGGTCACACAGCTAGGAAGTATCCAAGGTCAAATTTGAAGGTCTGAATTGATTTGTAATCTTAATCAATGAAAGGCGTGGTCAGATCGATGAAGTTATAGTCCCAAGTAAGAGGAAGACCCCATGGCCCAGATTCTATCCTTAGGTACATGTATTTTTAGATGTGATTCCAGAAATTTAAGAGAAGATAAGGATTTTAACTGGAAAGCATCTTTTCTCTGCTCCTCAGCTTTCCTTTCACCTTTTCTCTCTCCCCCTCCCTGCTCCCTTTCCTCACTGCCTAATCCCTTCATTTTACACATAAGCAAACTGAGTCTCCAAGAGAAGTAACTCTACCCAAACCACTTAATTAGTTGGTAGCAGAGCTAGGATTCAAACCCAGGTTCTCTGACCCCAAAATTAGGAAAGCAGGTAGAGATGAGGAAGGAGAGCATTCCAGACTTAGGAAAATGCAGGGAGTCAGGAAATGAACCATCTTGTTCCAGGAGGAGCAAGGAGACCAATTGTTGCTTGATAGTGGTTTTTGTTTCTGTCTGACTCTTTGTGACCCTATTTGGGGTTTTCTTGACAAAGATACTGGAGTTGTTTGCCTTTTCCTTCTCCAGCTCATTTTACAGATGAGGAACCTGAGACAAACAGGGTCAAGTGACTTGCCTAGTGTCACACAGCTAGTAAGTGTCATAAGTCAGATTTGAACTTAGAACTTTCTTTCTCCAGGTTGGGCCCTATATCTACTCTGCTACCTACCTGTCCTTAGTCTTTCCAAATCCAGGGCTCTTTTCCCACAATAATTATTAAATGTGTAAAAGGTGGTTCAGGAGGGCCTGATCAAGTTGAAGGATAGGGACTAGACCTTTAATTTCATTTTAGTGTACTTCCTAAAATGAAAACAACTTCTTCCAAATACAGACTGACATCTTCTCGGTAGCTTATAATAATAGAGAATTGTCTGGGGGCACTGACAGGTTTAATGACTTGTCTGGAGTTACTGAGCCAATGTATTAGAGGAGAGGCTTTAAATTGGGTATTTCTGGCTCTTGGACCAGTTCTTTACCTTCTCTTCCACATTGCCTCTCATTAATATGCCTCTATTATCTTAATGAGATTACAGGGAAATAAGTCTTGGTATTGGGTTTCCCTGGAATCTCCCTGTGGAGGGTGTGGACTTGTACATTAAATGAAGGTTCTCCTGGGAGAGTATTGTCAGCATCTCTGGAGCCTGGGTACTTGTGATTAGGTTTCAGTAATTGGCTCAGGCTACAAGAGATTGGGAACCTTTGTTTGGAGCCTATAAAAGGGAGTCTGGGTAAGGCACAGCCAAGGGAATTTCTTTCCACGAAGAGGTGGTTTTTGTTTTGTTTTGCTTTTTTTTTTTTTTTCAGGAATCCTGAGAGTCCTGACCACAGATAGAGCTTGGAGACCCAAAACAACTGCAGCAAGGTTAAAAGCAGACCTTGTGTATCCACTCAGCCTCCCAGCTGGGAGCCACAATGGCAGCTGTGAGAAGGCAAGAGGCAGAGGGGCATTGCATTGGGCATACTCTTACACATTCAGCCTGAAAGGTTTCTGTGAGGGGCTATGGGGAAGGAAGCCTATCAGTGAAGCCAAGTCTGGAGAGAATGGATATTCAGACCCTGTCTCCTGGAGAGAGGACAGGCAAATTTCCCAGGTTTCCCTAACTCCTCTTAATTCCACTGCCCTGCCTCTTTTAATTACAGCTATTCCTTTCACATTGAGACTTTCCCCATTGGAGTTTCAATATATCACCGGTCAATGTAAGAAATTAAAAGGGAATTTGGGGGGAGTTTTGCAGAAGCTGAAGACAACATGACCAGCTGATGAAAGAAAAAGTTTAGAAACTCAGAAATGTATAAAATAAATGCACAATATTATATAATATCAATATATTTAATCTTTTAATACCATAAATATATGATTTCTTTTTTAAAGTTAAAATAAGTTAAAAGTTAAAGTTTGCAAAAAGAACACAAAATTCAGCAGATGAAACACTAAAGCTAGAAATATGGAGAAATCTTAACATTGACCTACATATCGCCTTAGCCAGTGATGGCAAACCTATGGCACACATAGCAAAAGGGCACTCAGAGCCCTCTCTATGGGCACACCTGCAATCTCCCGCCAGAGTTTGTTACTGGAAATCTAGAGGGAGTCAGGGTGGAGCTGTTCCCTTTCCCCTCTCCATGTGCCTGAGGACATTTCTCACATGCTGACCCCTCTGCCCAGCAGCCAGTGAGAGTGTGCTTCCATCCTTCCCTATCTGGGGTAAGGCAGGGAGGAGCTAGGTTTGAGGCTCACAGTGTAGCACAGAGCTGGAGGGGAGCAATGTGCTTGGGCCACTCTCTCTCTCCCCACATGCCTTTTATCAACAGCCCTCTGTCCAGTAGCCCAATGGGAGCTTTTCCTCCTCTCCTATCTGGGTTAAGGGGGGGTCACTGAGGGGAGAGGAGGGGAGGGGAGGGGAGGGAAAAATGGGAGGGTACCTGGTACTCCGTCTCTAAAAGGTTTACCATCACTGGCCTAGGCCAAATTCTTAACCCAAATTTTATAATCAGTTACTGAAAACACTCCAAAAAGAGAAAGAAAAAATTCAGACTTCTTGTCTGATACAAAGAGAGGGCCAAAAAATTTTACAGGGATTTTCTAGATCAAGGGGGTGCATACCCCTAATTCCCCTGATGTGGAAGGGATATTTGTAGTTCCTATTCATTCTGTATGTAGATTGTAGATTGATTTGTATATATTTCTTTGCATGTTGTCTCCCCAGTAAATTGTAAGTTCTTCAAAGGCAAGAGCTGCCTTTTACCTCTTTTTGCATCCTCAGCACTTGGCACAGTGCCTGGAACAGCTTAATCAGTGTTTATTGAGTGAATGAATAAAAGGTTCACAAATTTCCCACAATGTTGAGCACCTAGAGCGTCTTATCATTTTGGAGACAGAGGAAAGTGCCTGGACAGTGTCAACCTCATTTTTTTTTAAACCCTTCCCTTCCATCTTAAGAATCAATATTGTATATATTGGTTCCAAGGCAGAAGAGCAGTAAGGGCTAGGAAATGGGGATTAAGTGACTTGCCCAGGGTCACACAGCTAGGAAGTGTCTGAGACCAGATTTGAACCCAGGACCTCCCATCTCTAGGTTTGGCTCTCTCAACCCACTAAGCCAACCTTTTGAAGAAAAGAGGATAAACATATGACCCCAGTGGAAGAACAACAGAAGTCAGGATTTTGCCTTCTGCTCACTGAGTTATTCAGGTTGCATGGACTGTATGGGAAGAGGATATGCCTCTAGCAGTCCCACATTCACTGAGCCTATGGGCAAATTTTACCTTCTTGGGTTCAATTTCTTTTTCATTTTCTTCTGTATATAGGTCTCTGTGAGTTTGTACTGTTTTCTGTGGGGTGAATAAGGCTGTTTTCTATTGAAGATACATAGTTGCCTTGAATGCTTGCTTGGGAGTTGCAACTTCCTACTTTGTTTTTTTGTCTTTAAACACTTACCTTCTCTGTTATTGATTCCAAGGCAGAGAAGAGTGGTAAGAGTTAGGTAATTGGGGTTAAGTGACTTGCCCAGGGTCACACAGCTAAGACATGTCTGAGGCCAGATTTGAAGCCAGGGTTTCCCCTCTACATGTCTGAGTCTCTATCCATTGGACCACCCAGCTTGCTTGCTTTTCTAAATAAACAGACATGAGCCATAGTTCCATTTCCACTACTGACTTACATTTACATAGCTCTTTATGAAGTGGTTTCACGTGCATTCATTATTTCACTTGATCATCCTCCCTTCCAAAGAAAGCCTTTCTTAATCCCTCTTCTTTCCAGTGCCTTCTCTGTTTTAATTATTTCCAATCTATTCTGTACATGGCTTGTTTTATGCATATTTGTTTGCATGCTGTCTCCTCCATTAGATTGTGAATGCCTTGAAGGTAAAGATGCTCTTTTACCTCTTTTTTAATACCAGTGCTTAGCACCATGCCAGGCACAGAGTAGGAGCATAATAAATGTTTGAGTGATGGAAAGGTGAGCAAGCAGGACAGGTCTTGTTATCGCCATTGAGGTTCCAAGAGAAAACAATGAGTAGGGAGCAAAAATAGATAGAATGAAAGGGGCAGAATAAATCCAGGCTCTTTAGGGTGATACGAAAAGAAGTGATCAGGGGCACCCTAGGCAGCCAGACCTAGAGGCAGGATGTCCTGGCTTCACATACGTCCTCAGACACTTCCTAGCTATGTGACCCTGGCAAGTCACTTAACCCTAATTACCTCACTGTACCTTGGAACCAATAGACAATACTGATCATAAGGTGGAAGGTAAAGATTTAAAAAAAAAAAAAAAGCTTTAAAAATATATTATTCAGGGGATTAGCTAGGTGGCTCTGTGGATTGAGAGCCAGACCTAGGATAAATCTGGCTTCAGACACTTCTCAGCTACGTGACCCTGGGCAAGTTGCTTAACCCCCATTGCCTAGCCCTTATTCTAAGACAAGAGAACATTTACAAAAATGTGTTATTCAGGGGGGCAACTAGGTGGTTCTGTGGATTGACAGCCAGACCTAGAATAAATCTGTCCTCAGATATTTCCTAGTTTCTTACTCAGACACTAGTCCTAGGGCGATCCTGAGCAAGTCACCTTACTGCCTAGCCCTTATCACTCGTCTGCCTTGGAACCAAAACACGGTATTAATTCTAAGATGGAAGGTGAGGGTTTACAAAAAAAAAAAAAAAAATTCAACAATCTGGTTATATATGAACCTATTGTGTAAAATAACTATCACAGCTATTTCTGTAACCTTGTAAATTGAGAAATATGAGGCCTAATACTAGATGCTCATTTTATAAAACCTAATTATTATGTAATAAAAATTTCAAAGTGTTACATTCTCATTGAATTACCCTGTATAAATCTTGGTGTTCTGAATCATGGATTACAAGTGGATTACTTGGATCAAAATTTTAATCTCTTTTCACTCACATAAACCCTAATGTGAATGGACTTTCAGATCATTTTCTGAGAGAAGGTCTTATTAGAGAAAGAACACAAGCGTCAGTGGGCAGATGAATGGGAGAGGAGGTTAATGAGAGACCAGGGACCCTAAGGCCAACAACCTCCTCACCATTTTGCGTTGGATGTGTGCCTCTGCATTGGCAACAAGAGCAAGTTGAGCCCTCCTAAAAGAGGGAGAGCACTCCCTAGGTGACACTTGGCCTGGGGGTTGTGGTCTATCTCTGCTTGAACTTGGATGGGTCTTTGGAAATGAGAGCAGTGCAAATATTAGTCTCTAGTTGCTATGGTCCAGGCAGGGACTGCCAAGTTTGCTAATAAAAGTCTTTAGCGGCATGTTGACTTCTGGGTCTCTTGCACATTTTGAAAACAGCCTTTTGTGTCTGTGGTTCACACCTTCCAGCTCTGTTCTGTTACAGGTTGCAAAGGGAAAAATATTGAGGTTAAACAGAGATTTTTCTGGCAGAATGAGCATGAAGTATACTTCAAAAGCCCCTTCTTCTCCCTTTAACGGCCATCCAAGGAGCTGTCTGGAAACATGTGTCACTGGCCCCCCTCTATCATTCTTTCCCAAAATTCCATGCAGTGAAATGTGTTCTGGACTGGGTATGATGAGGCCTATGTTTTGGATTCAGGTTTTTTTTTTACTGTTATAGTTGGTTGTTTTTTTTTTTGTTTGTTTGTTTGTTTGTTTTTATCACACTCCTTTATTTGACAAATAAGGGAACTGAAAACCTGGAGTGACACACTGATTTTCCCAAGGACAAAATAAAGGGATTTAATCTCTGTTCTCCAGATCCTTCCTCCTCTCTGGGTCTCAGTTTTTTCCATCTGAAAAATGAAGGAGTCCAGTTAGATTGCCACTGTATTTGCGTAGCCTTGAACAAATGTGCAATTAATATTTATTTTCTAAGATTTTGCAATCCATGTTCTCTTCCTCCCTTCTAAACCACATCCTTCCCCAACAAGGCAGGTAATAAGATATAGGATATATATATTAAAAATGTATAAATATTATCATAAAATATATATTTCCATGTTTGTCAAGTTGTATAACAAGACATATACTGCTTATACTAGGGAAAAATTCATGGAAGAAATAAAATGAAGAATGGTATGTTTCAATTTGCACTCATATTCTGTCTATTCCTTCTATGGCAATGGATAGCCTTTTCCATCTTGAATCCCTTGGAGTTGTCCTGGATCTTTGCCTTGTTGATAATAGTTAAGTCATACATTATTGTTGTTAATTGTATACAATGTTCTCCTGCTTTCCAGGTTTGTTTGTTTGTTTGTGTGTGATTATCTTGTCATTTCTTCTGGTACAATAGGATTCCATCACAAGCATATTCTACAACTTGTTCAGCCATTCTCCCGTTGATGAATATGTCTTCAGTTTCTAGTTCTTTGCCACCACAAAAAGAGCGGCTATAACTTTTTTGTACAAGTAAGTTCTTTTCCCTTCTCTTTAATCTCTTTGGAATATAGAACCTGCAGTGGAATTGCTCAGTAAAAGGGTATGGGCAGTTTTATGGCCCTTTGGACATGGTTCCAGATTGCTCAACCAACTGGTTGTATCAGTTCACAGCTCCACCAACAGTGTATATTAATGTTCCAGTTTTTCCACATTCCCTCCAACATTTATCATTTTCCTTTTTTGTCATGTTAGCCAGTCTGATGGGTGTGTTCAACACTTTCCAATGTGAGATTCAAGGACTCTGACCGAACCTGGTTTTTATTCAGGGGTCAAGTTAGGACTCATAATCTCACTTTTCTCTGACCCTACAATGGGAGACATTTTTTGAATTTGCTAGGAACCAAGGAATGAGTAAAGAGGTCTGAGGAAGAAACCTGAGCCTCAATTCAAAGTCCAGAAATAGAAATAATTCAATATATTAGAAATAAATCTCATTTTGAACCATGCCTTCAAGGACAGGAAAGCCCAGAAAGACATATCTGAACCATGAATGGACCAGGCAATTATGCATGTGGTGTGATTTGAGGACATCAGAGGATCAATCTACTCAGAATAGTTTACTCTGACATATTTCTCTGTCCCTCGGCCAAGTCTGCAGTCTAATGCTTCTTCTCAGGCATCTCACTGTAGCTGGGACTTTGGTATAACATGAACCCTCTTCTCCAGCCAAAATGGTATAATCACCTAAACAAGTTGACTCTTAGATGAGTGACCATGGGAAAGCCACCTTTTACCTGTCTTTATTGGAAGAAAAGGAGAGCAGCCGTCCTTATAGTACCTACCTCACAGTTTTGTTATGGGAAAAGTATTTTGTAAACCTTTGAGCTTTGTGAAAATGTAAATTGTTGTCTCATGCTTTCTCTCCTTCATGCCTTTATTCTTTTTTTTTAACCCTTATCTTCCATCTTAGCATCATGTAAGAAATAAAATTAACATAAAAAGATAGCTTTAGAAATATTATGGTTTTATAGATTTATTAGTATGAGGCCATGTGCCATGCTAGCTTAGACTGTTTAAAAGACCCTCCATTACCTGCCTCCACCATGCTAGGTCATGTGTAAATGGAATTAACTCTAGCCCATTCATAGTCAAACTCTACTTACCCTAGGCATAGAGATGATGTCATCCCCGCCTCCCATAGTAGGGAGGAGAGATGGGTTACCCACACGTGACAATAAGTAACCAAGAACAAGGGACTGCCCTTTGGGGCAGTCCAAATCAGTGTAGAGGCTGCCATCTGTCCACTTGAATTAGAGGCGGACCCACAGGAAGTGACGAGAGACACTATCTCTTCAAGTATGTTGGTTACTTCCTGCTAAAGGAGTTCCTGCTTTGAACTTGGTGCTGAAGGATCTCCAGGGAGACCTCAGGCACCTTCTACTCTGAATGGTCATGTGGGTAAGTTAGGCTGACTTCCTTGGCCTACCTTGGCGTCTTTCCAAGACTCTACCTTAAGTAGGCACTAGCCTATCTGATTGCTAGGCCTTGTGGCTTGTAGTCTAATTTATTTAGCCTTTTAACCTCTTTCCATCCAGGCCTCTGTAGGCCTGGACTAGCCTCTCCCTCTCTCTATTTCCCTACCTTTTACCTTCCTAATTGTAAATAAACTACCTTAAACCCGATCCTGGCTTGGGTCTATTTTAATTAAGGAATCAATCTGAATTGTTGATTCCTGGTGGCCACACTTTAAATATATATCTATAAAATTTCTAAAATCTCCGTCTTACAGTCAGGAGGAAAAGAGGAAGTGCAAAACCAGCCCCTCAGTTTTTATCCTTCTGTCTACCTCATTACATAACTGTCTACGTCATCACACAAGACAGGAAGCCAGTGGGCTCATGAGAAATGTAATTCAAGGAGCCCAAAATTTCCAATAACACATTCAATACTGTGTATTGGTTCCAAAGAGGAAGAATGATAAAGGCTAGGCAATAGAAGTTAAGTGACTTGCCCAGGGTCACCCAGCTAGGAAGTATCTGAGGCCATATTTGAACCCAAGACCTCCCATCTCTGAGCCTGACTCTCCATCCATTGACTTACCTAGCTGTCCCTTTATGCTTATGGTTTCCCCCATCCTCAGTTATTCAAACTTTATTTTTCCCTCAAGGCTTAGATCATATCTAAACTCTTCCACTACTCCTTTTTGTAGTATTTTA
Organism: Gracilinanus agilis; assembly: GCF_016433145.1. Lineage (NCBI taxonomy): Eukaryota > Metazoa > Chordata > Mammalia > Didelphimorphia > Didelphidae > Gracilinanus > Gracilinanus agilis. Next base: position 570,959,223 of record NC_058131.1, read on the forward strand.
TAGCTTTCAGCAGATTGTTTTGAAGATGAAATGAGAAGTATGTTGTAGTTGTATGACCCTGGGGCAAGTCACTTAACCCTAACTGCCTACCTCTTACTGCTCTTCTGCCTTGAAACCAATAGTTAGTATCAATTCTAATACAGAAGGTAAGGGTTTAAAAAAAATGAAACGAGATGACATATCGAAAGCACTTTGTAAATGTTAAAGCAGCATATTAATAGCAGATAGCAATCTTATTGTTATTGCTATTATCTTCTGCAGCTCTCAGCCAGTCATAGTCCATGGTCCATCCCATAGCTACAGGGGATGGAAGCTCTGAAGCTTTCTTGTTGGATTTCTTGTATCCAGTTCAAATGTAGTGCCAACCAAGGGACCCAGCTCTGAGTTCTTCCCCTACACTACCCAGTTCTTGCAGACCTGTGACCTCACCAAGGATTCCTAGTGATCAGAAAACAAAGCTGAATAATGCTGTCTGAAAACTATAGAGGAGGGGTATTAGACACCAGATGCTACGATTAGAGAATCGTAGTGCTTGCTTTGATGGTAGAATTGCAACATAAAATGGTAGCCACAAAAACCCTTGCTGAGGCTATGAAGAACCTCAGAGAAGATATGTCCCAGAGGCATTGCCTTCTGGGAATCTTGGTCAGGGTATAACTGAAAGCAATTGAGGACATACAGGCATCTCAAGGATGGATGTTTAAAGACAAATTTCCTTTTTTTTTTTTTTTAACAGGAGTTCTGTCGGGAGCCCTATTTGTTGACTTTGTAAATAAAACATTTTTTCTTCTTGGAGCCTTGTGAATTCTGTGTTTTAATGGGGAATTTGTGACAGTACAGTGGACACATCAGACAGTGAAGTTTCCAGATTGTTTGAGTGGGTTGCCAGGGGGAGAAATATGAGAACTTCTGACATACATGTTACCCAATGATGCTCTCAGAGGCCACTGAGCAATGTGAAGGACATTTTTCCTACATGAAGGGCCTTAGATGGCTGTGTTTGTTTTGTTTTTTAAAAGTTCTTCTGCCTGATTTTTTATGTTTTTCTGCCTCCTTCCACTGTCAGGTTCTCAGCTGCCACTTTCTTTGGCACCAGTGAGCTGGACTCTAGTGGCTCTCTCAAATGTCTCATTTTTATGGACCAAGAAATCAGATAATCAGTTAAATTTGTTAAACTGAATAAAACAAAGATTCATGAGCTCAGCTCTTAGTAATGGAATAAAGGGCTCACCTATAGTACGGTATGCTACTTTGGAACTACTCAGAAGACTTTTGCTTCCCTCTAAATTGTTGGCTGCCTTACAGATTCAATTTCACAAATGTGTCTGCTGAATACCGAGTGCTGTGCTGGGAAGTGGGAGAACAAACATATTAAGCACCTACTGTGTGCCAGGTATTGAGCTAAGTGCTTTACATATATTATTTAATTTGATAGAGAAGTCATGATGCCAGCTCACACTGAGTTTCCACATACTTTTAATTGCTAAGTTACTTCTAGAGAAGTTTGCCATGACTATATTATGGCTTTATATCTTGATTTTCCAGTGAATCTATAAGCTCACCGGTGATAGGCACCCTTTCTTCCACTTATTTTTTTTAACCTTACTTTCCATCTTAGAATCAATACTAAGTATTAGTTCCAAGGCAGAAAAGCAGTAAGGGCTAGGCTACAGGGGCTGCGACTTGTCCAGGGTCATACAACTAGGAAATGTCTAAGTTCATATTTGAACCCAGGATCTCTCATCTCCAGACCTGGTTCGTTATCCACTAAGCCACCTAGCTGTCCTTCCCTATTTCTTAATTCAGTGTCTGTATATATTCAAATAAATATATAAATTCAATATTCAATATAAATTCAATATATATAAATTCAGCATATATATTATATATAATTAAGATATATATCCATGAAACATATAATAGAACAATGCTGAAATATTCTAGATCTTTCTAACTTTAAAGTATAGCATTATTATTCAATAAGACATATTATTGCCCCCCTGAAAAAGGGGCAACATTGAGTTCTTATTCCTTTGTTCTTGTTACTCGGTCATTTTTTCAGTTGTCTGACTCATTCTGACCCCATTTGAGGTTTTCTTGGCAAAGATACTGGAGTGGGGAAAGTTGGTTGGCTGAGTGGATAACCAGGTCTAGAGAAGGGAGGTTCTGAGTTCAAATCAACTAGAACAAATGCTCTAGTTGTGTGACCCCAGGCAAGTCACTTGATCCTAATTGCCTAACCCTCACAACTCTTTTGCCTTGGAACCATACATAGCAACTGTTTCTAAAAATGGAAGGTAAGAGTTTAAAAAATAAATGATGCTGGAGGGATTTGTCATTTCCTTCTCCAGCTCATTTGACAAATGAGGAAACTGAAGTCCGCAGAGTTAAATGACTTGCCCAGGATCATACAGCCAGTACATGTGTGAGGCCAGATTTGAACTCAGGAAGATTGGAATTCCTAACTCTAGGCCTGTCACTCTATTCCCTGTGCCAACTAGCTATTATTAATTTAGTGGAAATTTATTGATCAGATTGCTTTCTTCCATGATAACAGAAACTGAGAAAGCCCAAGAGAGTACCCTGGGAGCTTTGGAGTAGAGAATAGTCAGTAGAAAGTAGGAAATATTTAAAAGGAGGGTGAGACACTAGCAATAATAGCTAACGTTTACAATTTATTATTAAGGTTTGCAAAGCTTGGTACATATGGGTTGATCCTTACAATAAGCTTGTGGAGTAAGTGTTATTATTATTATTATTATTAATCCCATTTTACAAATGATGAAACTGAAATATATAAGAAGACAAGTGATTTACCCAGGGTCACCCAGCTGGTAAGTGCCCAAGGCAGAGTCTGAACTGGAGTCTTAGACTCCGAGCACCAATGGTCTTACCCACTACAGCATCTTATAGGACAATGTACAGAGAGGCAGCTTGCCACAGTGGAGAGAGCTGGCCTTGGAGTCTCCTGGCTCACCTCTGGGGCATTCTAGAGAAGTGCTCCTCCTCTACGTACGAATTTCTTTTCTTCCTTAGACCCTTTCTTTCTTAGTAAAAACTCTTATATGGAAGGGCAAAGGCTAGGCAAATGCGGTTAAGTGACTTGTCCAGAGTCACATAGCTAGGAAGTATCTGAGATCAGATTTGAACCCAGCTCCTCCCAATTCCCAGCCTGGCTTTCTATCTGCTGAGCCACCTATCTTGCTTATAAATTTCAGGGGCTGATTTGCAGTGGTCTAGGAATTTTTCTCCTGAGTCATTGCTTACATTAATGAAATCACAGGTCTGCCCCCCAAAAGATATGCTGATCAGGCCTTTGATTCTGGAGGTCTGAACTATATCTATCCATTCATCCATATGCACACACATATATGAATAGAGAGAGGGAGGGGAGAGGGAGAGAAGGGAAAGAGAAAAAGAGAGACAGAGACAGAGAGAGGGAGGGGGGGAGAGAGACAGACAGAGAGGAAGAGGGAGAGGGAGAAAGACAGAGTGGGAGAGGGAGAGAGACAGAAACAGATAGAGAGAGAGGAGAGAGTGGGAGAGAGAAAGAGAGAGGGAAAGACAGAGAGAGAGAGGAGAGAGAGAGAAAAAAACAGGGAGAGAGGAGAGAGAGAAACAGAGAGAGAGGGGGGGAAGAGAGAGAGAGAGAGAGAGAGAGAAAGAGAGAGAGAAAGAGAGAGGGGGGGAAAGAGAGAGAGAGAGAGGAGAGAGAGAAAAAGAAAGAGAGAGAGAAAGAGAGAGGAACAAAGAGAGAGAAAGAGAGAGAGAGAGAGAGAGAGAGAGAGAGAGAGAGAGCGCACCTACACTCTGCCACAAGCTGAATGACCTTGGATGAGCCATTCCTCTTCCTTGGGCTTTGGCTTCCCCATTATGTTTCCTCTAGGTTCTCTGTGCCTCTGGTTTTAGAGCATTCGAATCTTCACAGACTGAGCAAAGGGACACCTTGACTGCTTCCATCTGGCTCTGGCATCCCCTCCTCCCAGGCCTCTGGCTAATGTGAGAGCCTTGGTCTAGAGCCATGTCTTGGGTCACTCCCAGCGCCCAAAGGTGCTGCAGACATGATGCTGACATGGAGGTCTCAGCTTTCTTCTAGAGTTTAAACAAGACAGGAAATAGTTTTTTGTTTTTGTTTTTTTAGAGAGCAGCCACTGTGGAATCTCCCTTTCTTGGGGAATGCGCTTGCTGCCTTTTTTTCACTATTTGATGTGAAGAGGCAGAGCCGAGGGGGCCAGTGGTGGGCAGGGAGAAGAGAGCCAACTTCCTGTGATGCTCGTCCGACGGGACACTCCAGGCTGAACCGGGCTGGCTCCAAAGGAGACTAGAAAGACTTCTTGTCTCCTAGCTGGTGCCCAAGGCCAGGCCCAGCGGCTTCTGCGGGGGAGGTGATGTGATTTCACAGACAGGAAATCGGGGAGATGACGGGTGGGGCAGCAAACAGAAGACAAGAGAAACCTCAGAATGTCAGGAGAGACGTGGGTTGTGCGAGATGGGCCTTCTGACATATTTGATGGAAAGTCAGATGGGCGTCTGGGGCTGTACGTTTGAAAGCAGGTAATGACTCGGGGATGGGGGGTGAAGAGCCGGTTTCCAGAGAGAAGCCGACGGTTATGCAAGCAGCAACCTTTATAGGGCACAGGAGATGCGGACAAGGCCCTCCCCCCCCCAAGTCCTGTCTGCTCCTTCAAACCCCTTATTTTTGCTCTTCAAACATAAAACATTCCTACCTGGTCACTTGATATAAATCCATTATGTTTACACTAATACTTAGTACTCGCGGCTCCTGGGGAAATATTAATGGATAACATTTATTAAGTACTTTCTGGTTTACAAAGTGCGTTATATATATTACCTCATCTGATCCTCAAGATAGCCCTGGAAAATGGGTACTATTAAAATCCCTATTTTGCAGATGAAGAAACTGAGACAAACAGAAGTTAAATGATTCTGAGCTGGTAAGCGTCTGAGGCCAAATTTAAACTCAGGTCTTTTTTGGTTTGCTATCTAGTATTCCACCTACTTGCCTCAAATACAGTGTCTTTTAAAAAAAATTATTATAAAGATATTTTATTTTACCAAATACGTGTAATAAAAATTTCCACATAAATTTTCCCAAGTTATATGACCCAAACTGTCTCCCTCCTTCCCCTTCCCTCCCCACTCCTGGAGCTGGCAAGCAATTCAATCTGGGTTATACGTGAAATACAATGTCTTTTGAAGACTCTCCCTTTTCTTTAATGCCCAGCTAATTTCCTTAACACCTCCATTATGAAGACTTCCAAACCTTGCTCCTTTCTCATAATACTCTAAAGCAATGATGGCGAACATTTTAGAGACCAAGTGCCCAAACTGCACCCTCATGTGCATGTGAGCCACCCCCTTATCCCAGACAGGGGAGGGAGGAAGTGCTCCCATTGGGCTGCTGGGCAGAGGGGAGAGTGATGGGAGAAATGTCCTCAGGCACATGTAAAAAGGAGGAAGGCAGCAGCCCCTTCTGGCATGCGTGCCAAAGGTTTGCCAACACAGGTCTGGAATGGTATCTCACTCCTGAGATCTTTTATTAATTTGCCTCTTTTTTAAATCTTTAAATTACTTTCCCCTTCTCTAGGATTCAGTCTCCTGATCTCTAAAATGGAAATCATAATGTTATGTACCATTAACTTTGCTATGAGTGTTGAATGAAATAATGCGTATAAAATGCTTTGCTGACCTTAAAATGCTATATAAATGTGAGCTATCACCATCATCCCTATCATTTTTGTTATTGTTATCATCATCATTATAATGTTGATAATGATTATGATCAGCTAATAAAATCCATGTCTTTTTCCTCAAAAATAAATAACTAAATAAATAACTTTCCTCTTCACACTCATCTCAATGTTCTCTTCAGGCTCTTTCAGTTTAAACAGACCCAATATCTGCAACCTTCTAAATGGGCTCCCATATTTCTGCCTTCTCTTGTGTCCTTCCCTTCCCCTGGAGCTTCCTTCTTTCTCTTCTACCTACTCACATCTGGCTGGTTCATGAAGCTTTCCTTTCATCATTAATCTCTTTTCTTGGTTTTCCTGGATATCAACCTTGAAACGACTCACTGTCTTTCCATGTGTTTCTCAGGTCTTTTCCAATGAGCTATAGGCTTCTTGAAGGTGATAAACAATCAGAAAGCATTTATTGGACACCTGCTATACTCCCTTGAAAGGAATAAATAGATACCAGCCTGTCTCTGCTCTCAAGGAGTTTGCAATCTTTGGGTTAAAAAAACTATACCATTGGCAGAGAAAGAGAAGCTGGTAAAGGAACCACAATCCCCTATGGGAGATAAACATCTGCTGCTTTTCTCTGACTTATCTACACACTTGTATTCCTTGACTTCTAAGAAAAGGGAAAAATACTTATTTGTATGAAAATATTAGCAGTTGCTTAAAAAAAAAAAAGAGGGGGCAGCTGGGTGGCTCAGTGGATTGAGTTCCAGGCCTAGAGACAGGAGGTCCTGGGTTCAAATCTGACCTCAGACACTTTCTAGCTGTGTGACCCTGGGCAAGTCACTTTAACCCCCATTGCCTAGCCCTTATCCCTCTCTTTTGCCATAGAACCAATACAAAATATTGATTCTAAGATAGAAGGTAAGGATTTTAAAGAGAAAGAGAGAGAGAAGAGACTCTCCTGCTATTCTAGTAACCCCTGAGCTTAGCATCATGTTTTGTACATACTAAGTGCTTAAAATAGGCTCATTTATTCATCCATTCTGGTTTTGCCTATGATCTTGGTTCATAAGCTTTGCAGTCCCTTAGGGAACCTCTAAGGAGCACTCCCCCAGCTCTTGGAAGATCCAAATTCTAGAGCCCTTCCCTTTTCTCATGCAGAGGATTATTACATTGGATTTGGTATCCCAGAGGCATAGCCTCTCTAGGGCATGACATAATTATCAGGGCCATTCTCCTTCCCTAAGGGGCGAAGGGAAAACCCCTGGCACCTGTGGGAGCAGGAGGAGAGGCAGCTGATTCCTGGAGGGTAAAATAAAATCATTCCAATCTCATACAGTGCAATAAACCAAAGTATGATTCCCCACCTTTTCGTCCCTCAAGAGAGCTAGTGGGGCAGCAAGCACACACCCACAATACTGACTTCGGAGTCAAGGAAACTGACTTCTCAGACTTGGAGAATCTCCAATTTGGAAGGAACCACCCAAGTCAATGAGTTCAACCTGGACCTGAATAGGAATCTTCTCTGCCACAGACCCAACAAGTGGTCAGCCAACATTCAACTGAAAACCTCTAGTGAGAGAAACCCTTGGCCTTCTAAGGCAGCCATTTGTTCCCCTGCTCAATCAACTCCAGTGATTCCTGGGCAAATATAAAGTCTTCTGTTTGGCATTCAAGGCTCTTCATAACTTAACACCTTCTTTTCTCTCCAATCTCCTGCCCTCTGTGCGCTCTACAATCTGACTATAATAATCTGCTTGCTGTTCCTCACACGTGATGCTCTATCTGCCAATATTTTTGCACCAGCTCCCCACCACCCCTAACTGGAATGCTATTCTTCCCCAGGAGCCAGGCAGACCTAAGTTCAAACCCTACTTCAAATTCTTACTGTGTGACTGAGCAAGTCAGTTCACCTGTCTCAGAATCAGGTTCTTCATTGTAAAATGGGGATAACAATAGCTCCTCTCCTATAGACTTATGGTAAGAAATAATCTTATAAAGGTTATACATGTAGTTATACATGTAGTACTTTCCCTTCCAATGTTGCCTTCCAATGTTTGTTGAAAATCTGACCTCAGGTAGTATCAGCACCTACAAAGCACCGGGCACTACATTAGGGAAAGAAAGAAAAGGCATAAATGATGTCATGGTGTTGCTGTTGCTGTTGTTGTTTCTGTTGCTGCTGCTGCTGCTCAGTCTTGTCCAACCCTTCGCGATCCCATTTAGGACATTCTTGGAAGAGATACTGGAGTCATTGGCTATTTTCTTCTCCAGCTCATTTTATAAATGAAGAAACTGAGACCAACAGGGTTAAGCAATTCACCCAGAGCCACCCAGCTAGTAAGTGTCTGAGGTCACATTTGAACAGTTGGGTCTTCCTTCCTCCAGGCTTGGCATTCCATCCACATCACCATTAGCTACGCCATTTATTTTCCATATTCCTTGTATAAATCTACTCATGTTTATATTTATGTAGGACCCCACACTTGTTGTCTGAGCCATTAAACCGCAAACTCCTCGAGGGACAGGATCATTTATGCCTTTTCTTTCTTTCCCTAATGTAGTGTCCAGTGCTTTGTCAGTGTTGATACTACCTGAGGTCAGATTTTCAACAAACATTGGAAGGCAACATTGGAAGGGAAAAAGTAGTCCCTGCTATCAAGGAGCTCACAGTCTATGAGAGAAGATGACATGTAAATCACAATATCCAAACAAAAACAAGAAAATCTGGCCTCAGACACTTGCTAGCTGTGTAACCTGGGACACCTAGCCTCTGTTGCTTAGCCCTTACTGCTATTCTGTCTTAGAACCAATACACAATATTGATTCCAAGACAGAAGGTAAGGGTTTAAAAAAATTACTAGACTACCCGAAAGTCATGATCAGACAAAAAGCATAGATGTCATCTTTCAAGAAATTAATGAAGAAAACTGCCCCACCACCTTAAATCCAAAAGACAAAATAGGAATTGAAAGAAGCCACAGATCACTTGCTGAAAGAGATCCCCAAATGAAAATGCCCAGGAATACTAAAGCTAAATTCCAGAGCTTCCAGGACAAGGAGAAAATATTATAACCAGACAGAAAGAAACAATAAAATATTGCGGAGCCACGATCAGGATTGTCCATGACTTAGCCATCTCCATGTTAAAGGATCTGAGGACTTGGAATATGATATTCCAGAAGGCAAAGGATCTATGAATAAAACCAGTAAAAGCCTATCTATTCACCTGCATGTGAAGCCACCTCTTCTCAACATTCCTTGGAATCCTTGATCCAGAGAATGGAGAAAAGGAGGACCCACATGGGTGGCTATGCCTAAAGTCCAGGGAGAAGGTACATGGGAGCAATTGAGGAGGTTGGGAGAAGCAGGTAACATTCTGACTTTTCAGAGGATTTTACCCTGATCAGGTGATCACCACCTGGCTGAAGAAGCAAGGCATCCTTAGGGAGCACAGGAGATAGTATATAATAATAATAACTAGCATTTATATACCACTTCAAGGCTTATAAAATTCTTTATAAATATCTCATTTTTCTATGCAAAAATAATAGCAAGAACTAATATATAGCACTTACTTTGTGCCAAGCACTTACAATTATTATCTCATTTATTCTAGCAACCCTGGAAAGTAGGTGTTATTATTATTCCCATTTTGCAGATGAGAAAATTGAGATGGAAAGAGGTTAAGTGACTTGTCCAGAGTCACACAGTAAATGTCTGAAGTTGAATTTACACTCAGGTTGTCCTGGTTCCAGGTCCAGCATTCTATCCTAAAATCTAACTTCATCAGCACCTGGGCACCCCTGATGGTGACAGGCCAAGATCTTGAATCTAAGAACTCTGATAATAGCATAGGCACCAAGCCATTAGCCCTGATTCCAACCATATCTAGGCAGTCGTCACTGAGGGGAGCAGACTCTGGGGAAAAGACTTGTATTCCTCACCATCACCAAAATCAACTGCTAACTAATTGTCACCAAAATGGAGGTAAGATGAGAGCCCTTGGAGAGGGAGTACCCCCCACCCCACCTGAACCCCACCCCCAGAATACTTGCCCTGATCCTAGCCAAGCCCTTGACTCCATCGGTGTTGGGAAGCTGCCATCATGGTGGCACTGCCTAGAAATGTTTTTTGGAGATGCTACCTACAGTCATAGTTATTGAAGATTTGAAAATTAATGTTCTTGCCACCAAAGTTCTTGGCTCTGTTAAATGAATGCTTCAGTATCAGAATTAAATTGATTTTAACGAGGAGAAAGGACATTAAAGAAAGTACATTATTGTCCACTTGGCCACTCTATGGACCACAGTGGACTCTTTCCATCTGGCATGTCCCTGAAAACATCCTGTGTGTGTTGGCTCCCTCTATTGGAGTGTAAGCTCTTTGAGAGCAGGGATTCTTCCTTCCTTCCTTCCTTCCTTCCTTCCTTCCTTTCTTTTTTCTTTCTCCCTCTTTTTCTCTCTCTATTTCTTTCCTTCTTTCTTTCTCCTCCTCTCTCTTTCTTTCTCTCTCTCTCTCTCTCTCTCTCTCTCTCTCTCTCTCTCTCTCTCTCTCTCTCTCTGTCTCTCTCTTTCTTTCTTTCTCCTTTACTTTCCTGGGGGCAGCTAGGTGGCTCAGTGGATAGAAAATCAAACCTGGAGACTGAGAGATCCTGGATTCAAATCTGGCCTCAGATATTTCCTAGCTGTGTGATCCTGGACAATTCACTTAAATATAAATGCTTAGCCCTTATTGCTCTTCTGCCTTGGAACCTTGATTCTAAGATGGAAAGTAAAGTTAGAAAAACAAACCATACCTCCTATCTTAGAACTGACAATCAGTATCAATTCCAAGTTTAAAAAAATCCTTACCTTCCATCTTAGAACTGATGATAAGAATTGGTCACACAGCTAGGAAGTGTCTGAGACCAGTTTTGAACACAGGACCTCCCATCTCCAGTTCCTGAATCTCTGAGCGACATAGCTGCCCCGACTGTCCCTTTTCTATTTGTATTCCTGGCACTTAGCCCAGTGCTTAATAAATGCTTTTTCTTTCATTCATCCATGGGCTGGCAAATGCAGGGAAAGATTGCTAAGTACCACAGAGGGTCAAGTTAGGGGAGAAGAGATGAGCTGGAGATGCCTAAAGAGCTATCCCAGCCCTTCTCTCCCCAGCTCCTCAATCTCCCTCCCCCATCCCTCCTGTCCTGAGTGGATCGTCTCTTGTGGTTATTCAAGAAAAATGAGAATAAAGCAATCCTCGTTAACTCAGGAGGGATGATGGGCAGCTTGTCCCTGTTGTTGGCCAGGCTAAAACAGAAAAGCAACCTTCCCTCTGGAGGCCAGCTAGCAGCAGCCCTAATTAGGAAGCCTAATGTAGGCTGTGGCTGCAGCTGCCTCTTGCCGCTAGATGGCAGGGGTCATTGAGAAATGCTTTCTCCAAGGAACCCAGCTGAAAATGGTTTAGAAAGCCCCAAGCCCTGGAAAAGTCTGATTTGGTGGATTGGAGGGAGGTGGGGGTAGGGGTGTGTGCTGGGAACTCCAGGGGATTATGGAAAAGAGTCTAGTGATGAAGTATGACCTGAATGGGCACAGGAAAAGCTTGTTTCTTCCCCCTCCCTGCCCTCCTCTCATCATTTGTTCTATTGTGGTCCCAACTCTGCCTGACCCCTTGAGGGGTTTTCTTGGCCAAGATCCTGGAGTGGGTTGCCATTTCCTTCTCCAACTCATTTGACAGATGAGGAAACTGAGGCAAGCAGGGTTAAGCCTCTTGCCCAGGATCACACAGCTAGAAAGTATCTGAGATTAGATCTTTGCTCAGGAAGATGAATCTTCCGCCTTTAAACCCAGCACTCTCCACAATGTCCCTTAGCTGTCCCATCATTTGGTTAGGGAACCTTGGATGGGGATCTCTCTGGAGAGTGGATAAGCCTACAGATAGTAAGTATCTGGTGATGATTTTTACTTTAGAGAGGAGGGAATTGCTTTCTTCTACAACAAATCCAGGGGGTTCTGGGTTATGTTCTACTTAGAAGAGTTTCTTTTAAGTCATACGGAGACCTTAAGTTAGAGCCAAGATTGTATAATTTTAGAGATTGGTACTTATTATCTGAGCTAGATACTTCCCTTTTTATATTGCTTCTCTACATAAGCCACCCCACCAGCCTCTTTTTTACATTTTACATATTTTTTTACATACATAACACCATAGTTAATGGTGAACTTCAACTCTGTCTAGCATAATTGTGTTAATTAAAATACTTATCTGCTCAATAAAATGAGATTTCAAATAAAAACCTTGCTTCCAATCCTCCCCTTCTCCAGTTTAACCTCTACATCACTGTCTAAAACAATCTTTTTCTTCTTTACTTTCTGAGTCTGGTCTCCCTATCTAGTCTAGGCTAGAAGTACAGTGCCACTGGTCCCAATCCCATTGATTTCCTTGGAAGCTTGAACCTGTCCCAATTTTCTGACCTGGACTAGTTCACCCCTTTTGGGGACTCTGGTAGCTCCTTGTTGGGAGTGGGTGCTCAACAAATTGGTACCCAACTCCGTCTGGGTACCAATCAACATTAGCCCATTACAGCTTAAAACTCCTGAACTCAAGCAGTCCACTGGCCTTGGCCTCCTCGGCAGCAAGTACTACAGCCCTGCACCATTGACACCAGCTAAAATAATCTTCCTAAAGCTTGATCTGATCACTTCCTCCCTAAAGGGACTTTCATTAGCTTCCTATTATCTCTAAAATCAAATGCAAATTCACAGGTAGCTAAAGCAGTTCACAGTTTGACCACACCTCCCTTTTCTGGTTTCTTACACAATATTCTCTTTCATTCATCCTAGGTTTCGGCTCTACCCTTCTTTTCCTTTGTACATCTCTCAGCTACACTTCTTTTTCTGGTTTTCTCCAAACCACCTGTCGCCTGGCCTTCTGTGATCTCCTTGAGTTGTTAGGGACTTTATCCTGAAAAAGTACACATTGGGGCACATCTAAGTAGCTCAGAGGATAGAGAGCAAGGCCTGGAGATAGGAGGTCCTGGGTTCGAATGTGGCCTCAGCCACTTCCTAGCTATGTGACCCTGGTCAAGTCACTTAACTCCAATTGCCTAGCTCTTACCATTTTTCCAGGCTGTGCGACCCTGGGCAAAAGCCACTTAACCCCCATTGCCTATCCCTTATTGTTCTTTTGCCTTGGAAGTGATACTTAGGACTGATTCTAAGACGAAAGGTAAAAGTTTTTAAAAAAATGAGTACACACTGCAGAACCCACTGGGAAAGGGAAACCCAAGTGTGTTCTCTTGTTATATTATGTTGCTCCATGAAGGTAAAAGCTATTTTGCACCTTCTTTTCTGTTGGCGAAAAGCCTTGCATATAGTCATCCCTTGATAAATGCTGATTGGAAATGATCTGGGACAATCCTGAAAGACTTCTTTCTCTCAGGGAGTGCTAGCCACCTCCACGGAAAGAACTGTTGGAGTGGGATGGGCGTGCATCAAACCGTCCTTCACACCAGTGTATTACCGTTTCATGTGGGGGCCTTGGTTTGGTATGAATGTGGCTCTTACAGCAAGAATCAACATGGAAGTATCTTTTGCATGACAATAAAAATAAAGTGGAAAAAATGCCGATTGGAGTGGATTTCTCGTCTCTGTCGGGAGGCTGGGCTTTGTGAGGCTGATCACAGTAGGAAATGACCATCCAGAGCCGGCTCTTGATCCATCTGCACGATGATTATGTCCAGGGAAGCAGAAAGAAGATGGAGAGTTGTTCCCGTTTCCATGTCTGACTTTCCTGTGGAATCTCCTGGCGCCACTTTCATCTTCTTCCTCTTCTTCGTCAGGGAGGCCTTGGCTCCAAATGACTCTGAGGAATGAAGCTTCTTGTCTTCTTTGACCCACCATCTTTTTTCTCCTTCCCTCTCTTCCAGCCCCAAACTGCTCCCTCTTTTGGCTGTTGTCCAGCTCCTGGGAGTCGCAGGTTGCCATTTTCAATGGTTCCTCCTTCTTCCCCAGTCCTGCCATCCCATTAAAGGTCACTGTTCTATTTTACCTGAAATTTTACCCAAGTGAGTTGTGAAAGCCCTGGGCTTTGGAAGGGAAAGGATCACAGTCTAAGCCGGGGCTCTTAACCTACAGTCTGTGAGTTTGTTTGTTTTCAAGATCTTTGCCTTTTGCCTTAGAATCAGTCCTGTGTATTGGCTTCAAGGCAGAAGAGCAGTAAGGTTTAGGCAAGGGGGGTCCAGTGGCTTGGCCAGGGGTTCACACAGCCAGGAAGTGTCTGATTGAAACCCAGGCCTCCTATCTCTAGGTCTGGCTCTCAAGCCACTGAGCCACCTGGCTGCCCCCCTTGTTTGTCCACAGCCTTGGCGAGACACACAAAAATGGTGAAGAAACCCTGGAAGCTCTCTCCGCCCTCCATCTTTCTTAAGCTGACCAGATTCCATTCTTTCCCTCTGCACCTGGCCCCTCGAGCCCCAGCCATTCTCCTTCTCTTCTTGACCAAGGTGTGGAAAAATCCCCTTTCTCCATAGTTCGCTTGACATAAAGTTGGATTTTCTCCAAAGGAATTTTTACTAGGGAACTAAAAGAAAACACTCTCCCCTGCCCCACCCCACCTGCTCCTTGCCTCCTCCCCCACCCTCAACACACACCAGCTTAGAACCGATTTTTAGAGCCCAGATTTCCAATCATAACTTTAGCTCACATTTAGCCAAAGATCAATTCATGGGGCATGATTGATAGGGGCCCCACTTCTGGCTTCAGCCCCGTCCCCCTGTACAAGTTCATGTTGGGGGAGGCGGGCAGAAGTGGCAGAAGTGGACCCCAAACCAGGCATTGTGCTAAACACTGTATAAATATCTCATTTTATGCCCACAACCATCCCGTGAGATAGAGTGCTACTGTTATTCCCCATTTTACAGATCAGGAAACTGAGGCACGGAGAGGTTACTTGCCCGGAGTTCCATGGCCAGTAAGTATCTGAGGCAGTTTGGGATTGAAGGATAAAGGAAGCTGTTTGGGTTTTTTCCCCAGGGGGAGAAGTTCCAGCCCTTTTTGCTACTAGTATCCATGCTCCAGAGCTCCCCCCCCTGCTCTTTAATACCTGGAGTCACTGCAGAGTTACAGAATAAAAGAATCCACCCATTCTGACCAGTTCTAGCTACTTAAAGGCGAAGGAAGCCCTCCTTTTGTAATTGTCTGTTCCCTAAGAAGAACGTAAAAGCCCTCACTGTAATCTATAGCCCTTCTTCCCCAGGGTAGTTGGGTTTCATTAGCAAGCAGTAAATGATTTTTAAGGGCTTCTGTGTCAGGCAACAAATCAGTGCTGATAATCCAAAGGAAAAGCAAAAGCAAAGAAAAGAAACCTGCCCAAATGGCCCCTGCCTTCAAAGAGCTGCCAATCTAATGGGGGACATACAATAGAGGGGCTTCTGGGATTTGCCAGACTTTAGCCTAACTTGAGAGTCTCAAGTTTAAGAGCAAACACACATACCTAACACTATAAGGCAGGTTCTAAGGGCAGACTGCTTTCACATAACCCTCCCTTGCTCAAGCATCTTCCATAGCTCCCCAATTCCTATTACATCAAATCTAAACTACTTTGCCTGTTGTTCAAGTCCCTCCACAATCGAGTCCAATAATTTTTATATGACCTTATCTTCCATTTGTGTTGTTTCAGTTGTGTCTGACTCCTCATGACCTTATCTTCTGCTACCCTCTACTAAAGACTTTGTCTGATGCCTCATTATGGCAGGCAGTGACTTAAATTTAAAGGCTAGGGCCATGTTGGCACACCTATGGCACATGTGCCAGAGAGGGCTGCTTCCCTCCCCCTCTCCACCATGCCTGAGGACATTTCTCACTCCATCCAGCCCTTTGCCCAGCAGTTCTATAGAAGCGTTTCCTCCCTTCCTGTCCAGGGTAAGGGGTGGCTCACATGCACTGTGAGGGTGCGGCTTGGGTACTCGGTCTCTAACGTGGCCCTAGCCTTTAAGAATTTAAGTCACTGCCTGCCACAATGAGGCATCAGACCAAGTCTTTAGTAGAGGGGAGCAGAAGATAAGGTCATGAGGAGTCAGACACAACTGAGGCAAACAAGTGAAGTGACTTTTCTGGGGTCACACAACTAGGAAGTGTCTGAGGCTAGATTTGAACTCAGGTCTTCCTGACTCAAGACTTGCCTTCTCTTTATTGATTCCAAATACATCATGCTTACTCCCATTCCTAACTTAAAATGAGAAATTTAGATTAGTACAATAGAGCCCTGGACCTAGAATTGAATCCTAAGCCCAAATCCTGCTTTCGATGCTTATTAGCTGTAGGACTCTGAACAAGTCTTCTTATCCTCTGTGTGCCTCAGTTTCCTCACTTGTAAAACTGGGAATAATAATAGCCACAGGATTGTTATGAGGATAAAATGAGATATTTGTAAAATGTATGGCATAATGCCTAGTACATAGTAAGTGCTTGATAAATACTTATTCACCCCCACCCCCTGCCTCTCAGCATTATTGTAGGTATAAAATGCAATAATATTTGTAAAATGCTTTGCAAACCTTAAAGCACTATATAAACATCAGCTATTTTTATTATTGAAGTGCCACTTTCTGAGTGTTTCCTATCTGAGACAAATAATAGCTGCATGACTTTAGTCGAGTCATTTAAACTCTGTGGGTCTCTTCTAATTTCTTCTTCTTCTTTCTCCTTCTCCTTCTCCTTCTTCCTCCTCCTCCTTCTTCCTTCTTTCCTTCCTTCCTTCCTCCTCCTCCTCCTCCTCCTCCTCCTCCTCCTCCTCCTCCTCCTCCTCCTCCTCCTCCTCCTCCTCCTCCTC
>NC_058131.1:570976038-571052383 GCF_016433145.1 Gracilinanus agilis
CTTCTCCTTCTCCTTCTTCTCCTTCTCCTCCTCCTCCTCCTCCTCCTCCTCCTCCTCTTCCTCCTCTTCCTCCTCCTCCTCTTCTTCCTCTTCCTCTTCCTCCTCCTTCTTTCTATCTCTCTGAATTTCTTGTATTTGGCCATATGCTTGTTGATGTTCAATCATTTCAGTCATGTCCAACTCTTCCCGGCCCCATTTGTTGGCAAAGATACTGGAGTGTTTACCGTTTTCTTCTTGAGCTTGCTTTACAGACAAGGAAACTGAGGCAAACAGAGCTAAGTGACTTGCCCAGACTGAGGCCAGATTTGAACTTGGGAAGATGAGTCTTCCTGACCCCAGGTCCAGTTGTCTATTATTTACTGTGTCACTTATAAAAGCTTTAAGAAAAAAAAAAAAAAGACTTCCATCTTAGAATCAATACTGTACGTTGGTTCCAAGGCAGAAGAGCAGTAAGGATTAGGAAATTGGGATAAGTGACTTGCCCAGGGTCACATTGCTCTATGAAGTATGTAAGGGAAAATTTGAACCTAGGACCTCCTCTCTCTAGGCCTGCCTCTCAATCCACTAAGCCACCCAGCTACCCCCAAAAGATTTTTTTTTAAACCCTTAACTTCGGTGTATTGTCTCATAGGTGGAAAATTGGTAAGGGTGGGCAATGGGGGTCAAGTGACTTGCCCAGGGTCACACAGCTGGGAAGTGGCTGAGGCCAGATTTGAATGTAGGACCTCCTGTCTCTAGGCCTGACTCTCAATCCACTGAGCTACCCAGCTGCCCCCCCCAAATGGTTTTTAATTATATACCTGTATATTTATTTTATCATCCTCAGTTGAAGGTAAGGTCCTTGAGGGCAGGGACCTTGTACCTCTTGTGTCTAGCTCAGTGCCTAATTATTATAAATGCCTAATAAACATTGTTGAGTAGAGTTGAACTGAACAGAGCCTGAAGGAGAGGGAGAATGGTGCGACCTAATTCTGAGATAACTCCAACCACTCTTTGGAAACTGAAAGGGCGAGTTCTCTAAGGCATAGGTCAGCAGCGTCATCTTTGTATTCAAAACATCTTTCTTGGTTATACTCATTCCTGTATGTGTTTACAAACCAAACAATGGCCCAGGCTGCTTCCACCAGAACTCCCTGATATTAATCCAAACATCAGAGCAGCTTAATTCCTGATAAAGTGCCGAGGGGTTGGGGGGGTCCCCAACTCTTGGTGCTCATGTGCTGCATCTAAAATCTCTCACCCCTCCTTTTGATCCCATGGATCCCTCTACATGAATGAGTATCCTTTTTTTTTTTTTTTAAGGTCTTCTGTCTTGGAGCCAATACTGTGTCTTGGCTCCTAGGTGGAAGAGTGATAAGGGTAGGCAATGGGGGTTAAGTGACTTACCCAGGGTCACACAGCTGGGAAGTGTCTGAGGCCAGATTTGAACCCAGGACCTCCCATCTCTAGGCCTGACTCTCATTCCACTGAGCTACCCAGCTGCCCCCAATGAACGAGTATCCTGAAGGATGTGGGCAGAAGATTATTGCCTCCATTTTGTCTCCCTTCCTAATTTCCTTAGTGGACCACACGGTGCTGATAACCAACCAGTGAAGAGTATTACATCAGGAGTCGGTGGGTCTAGACTTGAACCCTTACCCTGCTATTGCCCAAGTGACTCGGGGCCTCTCTTAGCCCCTCTGGGCCTCTAGTTCCCATGTGTAAAATGAGAGGTTGTACTACATGGTTTCTAAGTCACTTTCAGCTCTAAAACCTTCCATCTGGGCTTTTCCCTGCCTTGATATCCTTCCTCAGAGTCCAAACAGCTAGAAAGCTCATGGGCTCGGATCGTACCTCCCTCCCACCCAAGTCGATGATGTGTCCCAGAGTGACCCCAAAGTGCCTTCGGCATACCCGTACTGGTAAGAACATTTTTGTCATTCAGTGCTGTCTGACTCTGTGACCCCACTTGGGATTTTCTTGACAAAGATACGGGAGTGCTTTGTCATTTCCTTCTCCGGCTTACTTTGCAGATGAGAAAATTGAAGTCTATGCTAGAACATGTCTGAGGCTGGATTTGAACTCGGGTCTTCCTGACTCCAGGCCTATTGCTCTCTACTAATTGCATCACCTAGCCACTCTAAGAACATTTTACTGCATTCTTATTTTTCATTTAATGTCTATTGAGTAATCCTTCATTAGAACTGACCAGGGGCAAAATTATGAAGAAATAAGCGAGTGGCTAGTACCCACCATCCTCTCCTCTTTGTGCTCTTTTTCCTCCTTCGGGTTCATTTGTTTCTCCCTGGGAAGGATTCCTGTGTCCCTTTCCAACAGGGCCTAGTCGTCTCCCCTAACTAGTTTCTTTGTTTTTAACTCTTACCAGTTCCAAGACAGAAGAGCAGCAAGGGCTAAGCAATCTGGCTTAAGTAACTTGCCCAGAGAGCTAGGAAGTATTTGAGGCCAGATTTGAACCCACATCCTCCCAATTCTAGCCTGGCACTCTATCCAAGGGGCCGCCTAGCTCCCCTCTAAGGAGTCCTAGAAAAGCAATCTGATCAGCTAATTCCACGGATGTGTTAGTCTTGCCAGGGATCTTTTCATTCTAACAAGTTAAGTCAAGGCAACAAGCAATTATTAAGCTCTTACTGTGTTTCCAGGTCCCGTGCCAGGCATTCTTACTTGACCCTCACGATAAAGGCTCATGATAGCTAATATTTATAGAGCTCACAGTGTGCCAGGCACTGTGCTAAGAGCTTTACAAATATTACCTTGTCTGATCCTCACAATAACCCTGGGAGGTAGGTGCGATTATTATCCCCATTTTAGAGATAAGGAAACTGAGATAAACAGGTTAAGTGACTTACCCAGAGTCAGTAAGCCAGTTACTATCAGAGGGGAGACTTGAACTCAAGTGTTCCTAACTCCACTAGACCAAGCTTCCTCCCTCTACATCCAGGATCCTTAACCTTATTGTCAGGATGTGGACCGCTTTGGTAACTGGTGAAGTCCAGGTATACCTTGGAATATACCATTGAATGCCATCTGGTACATTTATACCAGGACAGCATTCTTAAATAAATAAAATACAATAAAATACACATGTTACGGAGGAACCCAATTATATTAAATTGTAGTTTCTCCTTCCCCCCCCCCAAAGTTCATGGATCATGGCTCAAGCATCCCTGGTCCAGTATGGACTATAATGGCTAGAACAGACCCAGAAAATGCCAAGGAATCAAAGGAAATACACATGTTACAAAGGAACCCAATTATATTAAATTATAGCTTCTCCCTCCCCCCCAAAAGTTCATGGATCATGGCTCAAGCATCCCTGGTCCAATATGGACTATAATGGCTAGAACAGACCCAGAAAATGCCACCGAATCAGCGGGATTGAAGCGGGCCTGGAAGGATGAGGGGTCAGTGGAGGGAGTCCAGGATTTAGCCGGAAGACGGAGGCACGCGGTTCAGCTCTGTCCCTTGTTAGCGGGTGACCTTGAAAGAGCAAACGTGCTCATTTTCCCTTGAAACTCTTTCCAACAAAACTTCGATTTGGGCATCCTTGGCTGGAGCGGGTTTGCCAGGTGGCTTCTAATGGAAGACCATTTGGCAGGTGGACTATTTGATGCAAACAGTGTTACTGATAGGGCTCCCGAACCGTACCATGCACTCCCTCCCCTGTGCCTTAGACAAATACTGCTGGAAAATGGACTTTGATAAGAAGGATTTACAGTGGTCATTAGCAATCACCCCGGGGTCCCTGAACTTTGAGATTGCCTAAGCTACTGTGGGGAACTGGCAGCTGGGGCTTCACTGGTTGGGTAGCATCAAATAGGAAGGGAGAGGAAGGGGTCCTGTAGCTGGTATTAAAAAGCTTTAGGCATGCAGAGAATTAGAGGCTGCAATAAAAATAAAATAAGAAATAACCTGTAATTTCACAAGGATGGGAAGCTCCTTATGCTGAGGTAGAGGGGGTGCCTGCTCCTCAACCTAGAGTATGAGAGAGTTGCCTAGGATCCACCAAAGGGTAGTGACTTACCCAGGGCCACACAGTTAGAAGGTCCTAGAGACAAGATTTGAACTTAAGTGATCAAAGTTGATTTCATGAGATGCCCAAGAAGACAGTTTGACTGACTACATGTGTCCTACTCTTTCCCATCCTACTCTCATCTCTGCACCTTAGAATCTAACTTATTCTTCAGAGTTCCAACCAAATGTCTTTCTTCTTTCCTTGAAAGAGCTATTTATTTGGCTTAGTTCAGAACTGAACTTAGAGGTATGAAACCCTGAGTTCAAATTCTGTCACAATACTTATTAGCTGTGTGACTCTGAGCAAGTCATTTGATTTATGCCTCAGTTTCTTCATCTTTAAAATCAGGTAATATTATCTACCTCACAGGATTGTTATGAGAATGAAATTAAATAACATAAAAGTGCCTTGTAAATCTTAAACAAGTGCTAGCTATTGTTATTATTATTCTCCGCTCTTCCTAGCTGGAAGTGATCTATATCTCTACTCTAAAGAAAATTTAGTTCTCTTCCAAATGTGTTCTTTTTTTATATTATAGTTATCTGTTTGCCTGTCATATTCCTACTCCATCAAAAACTCCAAGTAGGCAAGGAGAGGGTTGTTTTTTTTAAACCCTTAACCATCTGTCTTAGAGTTGATACTAAGGGTTAGACCATTGGGGTTAAGTGACTTACCCAGGATCACACAGCTAGGAATTGAAATGGTTTACCAAAGTGTGGCCACTCTACATGCTACAGTTTATTGGAGCCATTGGCAAGAAAGCTGAATAAAAAGTAGACCCAATGGTGGATGAATAGCCCTAAAAAGGGCTCAGCAAGCCCTCACATCAGAGGTGCTAGTCCTTCCTAAACACCTTGAATTTTACCCCCACCCCAACCCCCCCTGACCTCCCGATGTTTACTTTATTTCCTGGTGTTGTCCCTTATCCGTGATGGGCATGTGGTTCCTAAGTGAGTGAATGAATGGGACAAATAAAGAATAATTGTGCTTTCTTTCGTATTTTTCTCCTGAAAAAGAACATCAGTAGGTTAGAGGGTATCCAGAGGAGGTGAACCACTATAGAAAAGGGCCACCCGTGGTTGAAAGAACTGCTGATATGTACTGTGGAGAAGGGAATGCTCAAGTGGACCCCTAACAGAGGTCTTCAAGTATTCGAAAGGTGCTCATGTAAAAGAAAGACTAGACTTGTTTTGTCCTACAGAACAGATCCAGGAGCAGTGGGTGGGATACACAAAGAAGGGGGGGAAAGCTTCCCAGTGACAGAGCTGCCTAAACGTGGAAAGAACTGCTTCTAACGCTAATGGATTCTTCCCCACTGCTAGACACCTCCAAGCAGAAGATCAAATGATCTTCAATCCAACGCTTGTTGGATGTGTTCTAGTTGGGATTCTTCGTCGAGGATGGAATAGACTGGATGGCCAATAAGGAAATTCCAGCTCTAAAATCTGTGATTCTGTGAAATTCGTCTAGGGTTCTAGTCAGCGAATATTTGGCTCTCTCAAACACGGGCAGACGGCACTTTTTAATCAAAGTAGATAAATCAAAACTACTCATTTCAAAAAGTCCAGCTACATTGGGGGGCCCTTGAAGAGTTGCTTTATAAGAGGATATAATACAGAGTTTGCTTAAAAGGTAAACATTTGAAATGGGAGTTTGACTTCCCTCATTTTGTTGATTTGGCTTCAGCGCAATGTTTCAAGGACCTGCCCATGGCATGGCGTGAGGTCCGTGGAAGGAAGGAAAGAAAGAAATTCCATTGTGGTGGGGTGGAGGCGGGGAGATGAGGCTCCATTTTAGTCTATGCTCTCTCTTCTTCCCCAGTTAGGAGTTGGTCCCAAGTAGAGTTCAGAAGCTTAATTCTAGTTGTTTGGGGCTTAATGGATTGGATCTTCCAACTGGCTTATGGGCAGACACAGCGAAAGAGCTGGGGGAGGGGGAAAGAGTTCAGTCGTAAAGTATTTATTACACTTCCTTTGGAAACGATGACAGTTCTGCAGTGAGTGTTTTCATTCTTAGTCATCATCTTCCAAGGGGTTAGACAGTTCGGAGCTACAACTTCACTGGCTCGGCCAAATGAGAAAGTACAGATTTCAGGGAAAACTTCCCCGGATCAGATTTCACTCTGGACTCGCGGCATTTGCCATTAGAAGTTGCTTCTCTGAGTTCTCTCCCCACATGTGTTTCTGATGGAGAGTTTGACTTTGTTGTGCCCAAATTCAAACTGCATGGGGAGGCTTGAAGGTTGGGGGGCAGGAGAGGGGAGCGGTGAGGTGGAGGAGAATGGAAATGAGATGGAGAAGAAAGGATTTTTTTTAGAGGCTTAAACTGGTTTGGGGTAAATAGGAACAGCTCAGGATACTTTGCCTTTCTGGCTTCCATGTTAATTCCTAGATTCCAAAGCCATAAGGAAGAATTTTTCACCTGGAGCAAAATAGGAAGTGGGGATATGAATGATAAGGAGGAGGGCAGACCAAGGGGCACAAGGAGGTGGGCAGGGAGGGCAGCACAAAGAACATGGTAGTCAGCCTAGGAGAAGGCTCACCCTGAGCCCAAAAAATCCAGTCTGTATCCCTGTGACAAAGTAAAGAGTGGAAACAGGAAGCCTTAGTAACAGGACCCTGAGGGTGGCAGCCTGGGGAGAAAGTCATGCCTCATGGTGCCACACCAGAGTCCCTGGATAACAGCCGGGAGGATTTTGGAACCCTCAGATTCAGCCCCGTTTGCCCTGTCCTAGTTGCAGCTCTGCTAGAATCCTGAAAAGGTAGGGCTAAAAGGGTAGCTAGACAGTGTAGTAGAGAGAGCACCAGCCCTGGAGTTGGAAGCCGTGAGTTCACATCCAACCTCAGATACTTAGCAGCTGTGTGACCCTGGGTAAGTCACTTAACCTTAATTGTCTCCCATTTCCTCACCTGTAAAATGAGCTGAAGAAGGAAATGGCACACTATGTTAGGAGTTTGGCCAAGAAAACCCCAAATGGGATCATGAAGAGTCAAACGCTTCAAAAATGAGTAGAACCAAGAAAACATTATACATGGCTACAGATTGAATATCTCAAGAATCAATGGTGAATGTTACTTCTAGAGAATGAACTAAAAAATGGAAACATGAAAGATATAATTTATATATATACTTATCCAATTCCCAGATGATTCCATCTATGATGTGGGGAGGGAAAGAGGGACTGAGACACTTGTAAATAAATTCTATTAACTAAAAAAGGGGGAGGGAGAACCAAACATGACTGAAAATGATTCAATAACAACAAAGGTTTGGAGAGGGGTTCAAAAGTCAACTAGTCTCAAACGTTCATCTTACAAGTAAATGTGGAGGGAGAAAGTGACTTCTCCAAAGCTGCCAGATATTTATTTGCAAAACAGGCACTGGAACCTAGTTTTCCCAATTCCAAGTCAATGCTCCTGTCACTTTGCCATGTTGAGTTTAGTTATTATTTTTAAAATTTAAAATGTATATTGTTTAAAATTTTATCTTAAAATGCAGACCAGGCAGAACCAATGTAAAGATCATAGTATTTTGAGAAAGAAGACATTACCTTAGGGGTTATTTCATCTAATCCCATTTTGCAGATGAGAAAAGAGAGGCCTAGAATAGTTCTAGGACTAACTGAAGCCACGACACCACCACAACAAGAGGCAGCTAGATAGCATGGTAGCCAGCGTGTTGGGCCTGGAGTTAAAAAGACTCATCTTCCTGAGTTCAAATCTGGCCTCACACATGTATTAGCTGTGCTAATCCTGGGTAAATCACTTGCCCTTGTTTGCCTCAGTTTCCTCATCTATAAAATTAGCTAGAGAAGGAGTTGGCAAAATGTTTCAGTATTCTTACTAAGAAAATCCCAAATAGAGTCATGAAAAGTCAGATACAGCTGAAAAAAAAAAAAAGACTAAACAACACACTTCTAGCAAGTGGAAGAGCCAGGATTTGAAATGACAGAGTCAGGTCAATTCAACAAACAGTCATGAAGAACCCAGTATGGGTAAACTACTGAACAAGGTTCAGTGGGACTGGGGCTACGGTTTCAGAGAGGGATACAGAGATGAATAAAACGTGTTCTTGACCTCAAGGAACTTGTAGAACAATATTAAGGTAGATGTCAGAGCCTATAAACAAAATGGCAACTCTTTGGTTCTCTGGGTACTAACTGAAGTTTTGAAGGTTTCCTATGAATTAATATCTTGGAGAATCCCTCCCTTAAAAACTATCCATGCCTGGCTTTTATTAGCATTTGCTATGCTTGTCATCAATAAGTCATAGAGAAAGGAAGCTCCTAGAACCAATTCTTCATAAATTTGGTCCAATTCCATTTTCCATCTCAACTGAATATCTTCTTTAGGGGGGTGAGTTGCTTTATTCTCCATTTCAATTCACATAGACAGATGTGGAGGGCTATCTAATGAGCCAGAAGGGAGTACATGTCAGCAGAGTGGAAAGCAGAACCATTTCCATTAATGTTTCCTTGTTGACAGAGGAGTGTCCCATTTGGCTCGATCCTGTCTTCTGAGTACCTACTCATCAAGATGACACCTGAAGTGCCCTCAGGGACTGCAACAAGGGTGCACGCTGCCTTTTTTCTTAACAACATGAGGGGAGGGACCTTTGGAAGCCATCTCATCTGTGTTTTAGTAGATAGGATTAGACCTGGAATAAGGAAGCCCTGAGTTCAAATCCTACTATATAAACACTTACTACATGTGTAGTAAATCCTCTAATTTCTCTGGACCTCAGTTTCCACATCTGTAAAATGAGATGGTTTGATTCAGTCTCTGAGCTCTTTGAAACTCTAAATATATATTTCTATGTTCCTTCAGAGAAGAAACTGAGGCTGGGAGAAGACTTTCCTATAGTCACAGAGGTGAATAGTAGCTAAATTGAGCCTTAAACCCAATTCCTCTTGCTCCAAATCAATTACCTGGTTCCCTGATGACAAGAACGCTCCCATCTATTGCCAAGGCAGAGGAGCAAACTACTTGTGATAAGCACTTTAAGCAAATGATTATAACTATATTACCACCAAATATAAAACCTTAGTGAGCATCATTTATACATGAATTAAGGACACCATTGATGAATGTATTAGTAGGAAACAGACAAGTAAGTCAGGCTTATAAGTAATATTCTACAACAGTCTACATCTTTACTATCTTTCAATTGACCAAATGATATAAGGAAAATGAGATTCCATGTTTCTTGTTATTGCTGGTCCTCAATTTTTTTAAACCCTTACCTTCTGCCTTGGAACCTTGGTATTGGTTCCAAGGCAGAAGAGTGGTAAGGGTTATGCAATGGGGGTTAAGTGACTTTCTCAGGGCCACACAGCTAGAAAGTGTCCAAGCCCAGATTTGAACCCAGGACCTCCCATCTCTAGGCCTGGCTCTCAATCCACTGAGATAACCAGCTGCTTCCTAGTCCTTAATTTATGAAGTGAACCAGTGATATCATGAGGTGATATCTTGATTTGCTCATGAATTGAATTTAAGTGAAGTAAAGTTGCCCATGGTCATCAGCCTCTCTCTCTCTTCCAGAGACATCTAAGTCTAGTTGCAAGACAAAAGTCAGGATGATTATCAATGGCCCAGGATGCAGGGGATGACTTTGGCATCTTCCATATCTAATCAAGCGTCAAGTGTTCCACAGTACCTGCTTCAGCCACCTTCATGGCCACTGGAACAAATTGTTCTCATCCACCCATTCCACCGGGGAAATATTTATGATATTGAAGTAGACACATCCTAACTCATGAATGACTTTGAAACCTTTTGGTAATCCCCAACCCAGTTTAGCCCATTTTCTGTGATGGTTTTTTACTGGGCCATTAGAACAAATTTGCTGTTTAAGAAAAGTCATTTGATTTAGTAAAGTATTGTGAGAGAGGCCCTCTTTCAAACAAAATATCTCCTATTCACTCACCAAAAGTTAAGACTGTTTGAAAGATAGAATCTATTTTTGACAATTATTTTCCGACATTTTATAATTCAGATTCTCTCCCTCCCTGCCTCTCCAGGTAAAAAAAATCTGATATAGGTCAAACCAGTGCCTTCATGCAATCCATATATCAATATTGCTCATGCATGCCAGAAGACACATCACACCCACAATAAAACAATTCATGAAGGAAATAAAGTAGAAGATGACATGATATGATTTTCAGTCAGACTCCCAGAAGTGGCTTCTTTGGTCATGGATAGCATTTTTCATCATGAATCCTTTATGGACATCTTGGAAACTTACTTTGCTGATAATAATTTAGTCCTTCACAGTTGATCATCATCCGATATTTCTGTTACTGAATTCATTGCTTTACTGGTTTTGCTCACTTCGCTTTGTATCAGTTCATACAAGTCCTTCCAGTTTTTTCCAAAATCCTCCTGTTTGCTCTTTCTTTAGCATTCCATTACAACTTTATACCACAACTTGTTTAGCCATTCCCCAAGTGATGGACCACCTCTCGGTTTCCAATTCTTTGCCACTAGAAAAAAGAGCTGTGTACCGGTTGATCCTTTCCCCTAATAAGATAGAAGATTTAACAGCAGAAATAATCTTGCTCAGTTACCTCTGATCGTGTCAATTGAAGACTAAAGGAGGGAAGCATATTCTCACCAAAGACATTCACTACTGTAGTGGGGCTGATCCAGCAGAGAGCAAATTGAGGAGGGATTCCCTGTGGATGATGAGGTTTTCCAGATGCTTCTGTTTGTAGATGACATTTTGTTTCTTGCATCAAGCCCTGGAACATTGTAGTCCTTCCTAGAAATAATCTGGAACCACTTAAAAAAGTCTAGCTGCCCACAAAGCAAAGGAAAAGTGGTTGAAATATGTCCCTTGTCCAAATTAGGCATGTAGTTAGATGGATGGATGATAGTCCTTGTGTATCAGTACAAATATCTGGGAGAGAAAACAAAAAGACAATAAAGTGGGCCCAGAACTACATAGGAGGAAGAAAGTGGGCTCGGTGGCCTTTAGGAAATTTATATTCTTTGATGACCACAAGCCTCTCTTAAACAGAGATGCATTTTTAACACCAATATTCTACTAGTATTATTATATAGCTAGGAGACTTAGAATACAATAGTCATTTAAGAATTTTAAAATGAGCCAGGCATGGTGGTACATATCTTTACCAAGAAGGTGAGGCAGCGAGGTGGCACAGTGGATAGAGCACTGAGATTAGAGTCAAGAAGACCCCCGAGTTCAAATCTAGCCTCAGCCACTCACTAAATATATGACCTTGGGCAAGTCACTTAACCCTGTTTGCCTCAATTTTCTCATCTTATTAAATGAGCTAGAGAATGAAATGGAAAACTGTTTCAGTATCTTTGCCAAGAAAACCCCAAATGTTTAAAAAGATTACTCTATTACAAAAATAAATAATATGGAAATTGGATTTAAGTGATAATATACGTATAACTCAGTGGAATTGCTTGTCAACTCTGGGAGTGGGGAGGGAAGAGGAGAGGGAAACAATAGAAATCATGTAACCATGGAAAAAAATGTTTTAATTTTTAAAAAAAGAAAACTCCAAATAGAGTCACAAAAAAGTCAGATATGCCTGAAAAATGACTGAACAATAACAATAACATGGAGGCTGGCAGATCTCTAACTCAAAAATTCTGAGCTGTCATTTTTAATTTTTTTAAATCCTTACCTTCCATCTTAGAATCAATGCTTGGTTTCAAGTCAGAAGAGTGGTAAGGGCTAGGCAATGGATGATAAACTGACTTGCCCAGGGTCACACAGCTAAGAAGTGTCTGGAGCCAGATTTGAACCCCAGGATCTCACATCTCTAGGCCTGGCTCTCAATCCACTGAGCCACCTAGCTTCCCCCTTTCTGATTTTTTTTAGAGGTACATATTATTGCAACAAATTATCTCAAGTTCTAAAAACAATCAAGAGAAAAAAGGAACACGTATATGTATCATTACAGAATTCTTTAGAGCTGGAAAAAGCAAGGCAGAGGTTGTGGCCAGGAAAGCTCTTGGGAGCTCGAGGAAGGGTTTTTGAACTTCAGAAAGTCCTAGCGGTACTTCATTCAACAACATTCTCCAAACATTTAATTCCTGTTCTATGTAGGCCACTGTAGTGGACACTGTATATGTATTTGTTGTTTTTCCTCAAAAGAATTTAAGTTCCTGGTGAGCTAAGCCAATCACATGTTTATTATAAATTTGGTATCAATATGATAATACCCTGAGAAGTATTAATATTGGTGTTAAAGATGCAGCTCCATTTAGGAGAGGCTTGAAGTCATTAAAGAAGCTAAATTTCCTGAAATCCACTCAGCTTACTTTCTTCCTTCTATTTAGTTCTGAACCTAATTTATTGTCTTTTTGTGTTTTCCATCCCAGGTTGCCAAAGGAGGGTCAACTTAGCCCAGTCAGAAAAGGAGTAGGTCAAATCAGAGTGGGATTAAGTCCATGGGTGAGCCAGAGAGACCTAGTTTTAAATTTTAAAAAAAAATTAAAAATGAGTATTACCCAGAGGACAATGGATGGATGTGAGCAGGCTGTCACATATAACTAATGAGGAATTTTGAAAATGAGCAGGAGTAAAATATGTCATCAGGGAAATGTATGATGATTGGAAAAGACAAGTTTCTCCCATGGTGAGAATAAGGGAAGACAGGTGGCTAGACTGAGAGTTCCAGTGGTACTTCCCTGAGTCAAGAGAAATTGAAGGATCCTCTGTAGCAAATTGATGGGAGAATATGGATAAAAGTCACACAAGATAGACCAGCATGGGCTGTTTGTGGTCTAAAACTTTGGAGCATCAAAAAGTCACCACCCATCTTATCATTTTTTTTTCTTTATTGAAAATGGTTTAATTCTCTCTTGATTAATCTTGTTACAATTAGCTATGACTTTCCTAAATTGTTTTTTTATTTTAATTTTAAAAATATTTTTCCATGTTTATGTGATTCATTTTCTTTCCCTCTCCTCTTCCCTCCCCCTTCCTGAAGCTGACAAGCAATTCCACGTGGTTATACAAATATTATCACTCACTATTTTCATATTGTTCATTTTTGTTATAGAACAATCTTTTAAAAACAAAACCGCAAATCATAATCCCCTATAAATAAGTCATATGTTTTTCTTCTGCATTTCTACTCCCACAGTTCTTTCTCTCAATGTGGATGACATTCTTTCTCATAAATACCTTGGGATTGTCCTGGATCATTGCATTACATTACATTTGATCATTCACCAATGTTTCACTTTCTGTGTACAATGTTCTCCTGGTTCTCCTCATTTCACTCTGCATCAATTCATGGAAGTTCTTCTAGTTCATATAGAATTCCTCCAGTTCATTATTCTTTTCAGTACAACAGTTTTCCATCACCAGCAGATACCACAATTTGTTCAGCCATTCCCCAATTGAATGGCGTGCCCTCATTTTCCAATTTTTTGCCACCACAAAGAAAGTAGCTATGAATATTTTCGTACAACCTCCCACCTTCTCAATTTGTGACACACAAGTGTACTGGAATCACACTATAAAAGTGGCTGCCTAATGTAAGGGTTAAAAACTTAAGGTTGAACTAAATATATAAAAGTGTGGTCACTGAAATTAATATATCTCAAGTCAAAATGACTTTTGTAGCAGTTTATTTATAAAATAGAGGGAAAGAGTGAAAGTAGAGAAATGAGAAAGAGGGCAGAGTAAGAAATCTAGCTTTACGAGCTAGACTTTGTGCTCCAGCCCTGGCTTTACTCCAGCAGGAGGGCCTAGGGGTAAATTAAGCAAGGACTCCAGGCACATGGCCTCCTTTTTAATTTTTTCACCCTTACACTACTCAACTGCAGCACATTTATGAGTTTAGGGTGGGGGGACCTTCCCCCAAATGACTATCCCAAGGGCCTGGCCTGCCAAAATGTCTAAAGCCATTTAAAGTTGAATCAGTCCATAGGATCTTTGCTATGTACATTAGTGCTGAGGCAATGTGGTAGATGATGGAACTAGACTCAGAATCAGGAAGACCTGAATTCAAATCATGCCCCAGATACTTACTAGCTGTGGGGACACCGGGCAACTCACTTAACCTCCCTAAGTCTCAGTTTCCTCATCTATAGAATGGGCATAATAATAGCAACTACTTTATAAAATTGTTATGAGGTTTAAATAATATTTTATCTCTATATATACAACATTTAATATAGCATAATTTTATATAATGCAATAATATAATAGTATAGTATAGTATCTAATAGTATTTATAATATAACATAACAACATAACAACAATGTAATATTAATGTAACATAACATAATACTATACTATACTATACTGTACTATACTATACTATACTATACTATATTATACTACACTACACTACACTACACTACACTCTACTCTACTCTACTACACTACACTACACTATACAATACATACTATACTATATTATACTACACTACACTACACTATACTACACTACACTACACTCTACTACACTACACTACACTACACTACACTACACTATACTATACTATACTATATTATACTACCCTACCCTACCCTACCCTACCCTACCCTACCCTACACTACACTACACTACACTACACTATACTATACTATACTATACTATACTATACTATACTACATTCTACTACACTACATTCTACTCTACTACACTACACTACACTACACTATACTATACTATACTATACTATACTATACTATACTATACTATATTATACTACACTACACTACACTATACTATACTATACTATACTATACTATACTATACTATACTAATATAGTATCTACTCTAAGCCTATGGTCTACTCCTTTTTTTTTTTTTTACCCCTAAGTAATAGAATGTTTTTGTGTTTTTACCCAGTTAATATTATAGGATCCTTAATTTAGATATAGAAGGGACTTTATAGATAATTTAATAATAATAGTTCAAATTTATATAGTACTTTAAGGTTTAAAAGGCATATCCTATGTAATATATTATGATAATATAACATATTATATAATAAAATAATGCTATGTGATAGGTGATTTATTATATAACTATATATGATTATATTTTCTAAAATAATGATATGTTATACATTATAATAATATATGATACATATTATAGTGCATATATAGTTCTCAAAGTATTTGGTATATATAGTTCTCAAAGCTTAAAGTGCTATACATCTGTGAACAAGTATTATTAAATTATCTATAAAGTCCCTTCCAGCTTGAAATTCATGATCCTATGACATAATTGAGTAAAACCATTCCATTCCATGATTTGAGAGGGGAGAATTAACCTATAGTGGGATTCTTGGTTAATGGGATTGCAGTATTTCAAGTTTGAAGGGACCTTGAAGATCATCTAGTCCAGTGTTTCCCAAACTGGGTGCCACCGCCCCCTGGTGGGTGCTTCAGCGATCCAGGGGGAGCGGTGATGGCCACAGGTGCATTTATCTTTCCTATTAATTGCTATTAAAATTTAAAAAAAATTAATTTCCAGGGGGCTAAGTAATATTTTTTCTGGAAAGGGGGTGGTAGGCCAAAAAGTTTGGGAACCACTGATCTAGTCAAACTCATCGATTTATAAATTGAACAAAGAAGCTGTTGGGCACACTGAGTCCTAGAGAGTTTCGTTCCTTGCTCAAGGTCCTACCACCTCTTAGAAGCAGATTGGGTATTCAAAAGCCTGCCATCAAGTTGCAGAGATTGGTCTCTGACTGACCCTTTGGCAGCCAACATTTCAGAACAGAGCACAGAGCCCTGAGGAAACAGGACATAAAGTGTGTCTATATATAGCATTGAAAAGGACATCTCTTACTTAGAAAGGAAAAACATGCTATGTGATCCTAGGCAAGTCACTTAATTTTTTAATTCTCTTGGTCCAGCCGAGTCTCTAAGACTCAAAATGGCGGAGAAAGAGAGATCTGCATTAGGAGAGGGACTTTCCTCATCAGGGAATTCCCTGTTCCAAAAAAACCACCAGTCCATCCTGATTGATACCACTAATGCCCCAGCCAGAGTGAGTGCTAAAAGCCAAATAACCCTGTGGAATACCACTGTGTGAAGCCTTATCTCTAGGCTGTTAGCCAACAGTGTTGAACTAATCCCCTCTGTCACCACAGGGTCACCCCAGGCTTACGGGGAGCCCAGACCATCTGCTCCACTTATTCTTCACTGCTCTTCAGAGGATAGGTGCTGATTGCCTCTTTGGCATTCCCCTGCTGTTCTTTGAGCACTAACCTCTCTTAATTGTTTCCATTCCCTTCTTTGCTGGGCCTGCAAACCAGGAGTTCCCAGCTTTTCATCCTTTGCCCACCTGGGCTAGTCCAACTAGCTGAGTGAGTGGAGGGGCATCCTAAGGGGTACAGTGGAAAGGAGTGCCAGATTTGGAGTCGACAATAACCAGATTCAAATCCTGGATCTGCCATTTAGTATCTGGGTGACTTTGGACAAGTCAATTGGCCCCTCTGAGTCCCAGTTTTCTCACTAGATGGGTCTCTCACGTGCCTTTTGGCTCTCAATTCTGTAAATATCTATAAGTAATTCTAGTTATTATTGTTTGACTGTAATGTAGGGAAATACCTCCCTTCCTTCCTATAAATCTCAGAAGTTGATTTCCATGGTGAATTCCCCTTTTTGGTGTTCAAAGCTCTTTGTAATCTGGTCTCTTCCTAGCATAAGTAAATCTGCTGGGACTTTAAGATCTTCCCAACGCTTGCTTCTTAACCTCTTTTTCATGCCTTGTTATTTTTTTTAACCCTTACCTTCTATCTTAGAATCAATACTGTATATTGGCTCCAAGACAAAAGAGTGGTAAGGGCTAAGCAATGGAGGTTAAGTGACTTGTTCAGGGTCACACAGCTAAGGAAGTGTCTGAGGCCAAATTTGAATGCAGGACCCTTCTGTCTCTAGACCTGTTTCTCCATCCACTGAGCCACCCAGCTGCTCCCTCTTGTTAATTTTTTTAAATGTTTATTTTTAGTTCTAAATTCCCTTCCTCCTTCCACTCTTTCCTCTTTCATTAAGAAGGCAAGAAATAAAATGTCCATTATGCATACAAAGTCATGCAGAACATATTTCCACATTAGCCATCATGTCCTAAAAGGTTTTGCTTTTTAAACCCTTACCTTCCATCTCAGAATCAATACTGTGCATTGGTTCCAAGGCAGAAGAGCAATAAGGGCCAGGCAAGTGAAACAAATTGCTCGGGGTCACACAGCTAGGAAATGGCTGAGACCATATTTGAACCCAGGACCTTCCATCTCCAGTTTTAAGCTTGTTTGTTTGGTTTTTTTTTTAACCCTTACTTTCTGTCCCAACAACTCTAAGACCAAAGGGCAGGCTAGGCAAACAGTTTAAGTGACTTGCCTGGGGCCATATGACTAAGAAGTGTCAGAAGTCACATTTGAACCCAAGTCCACCTGACCTGGTGGATAGATCTAGAGAAAGGAAGTCCTGGGTTCAAATCTGGCCTCAGACACTTCCTAGCTGTGTGACTCTGAGCAAGTTACTTAACTTCCATTGCCTAGCCCTTATTGCTCTTATGCCTTGAAATAAATACTCAATATTGATTCTAAAATGAGAGGTAAGAGTTAAAAAAAATCAATCAGTCCTGCCTTCAAGTAGCTTATATTCAACATGCTTTCTTGTTCCACAGACGACCAAAGGGCCATGGAAAATCAAAACTAAAAGCATGCTGGCTCCGAGTCTTTGTTGCTCCCTTTCAGGTGGAGGTAAGTTTTCTTGTAGTAGGAACCTTGGGAATGTGGAATTTCTTTGTGTCCCATCATCCCCACCTCAAAGCAGGTCAGTAGATAGCACCAGATCTTTTAAGGCAATCTTCCAGAGCAGAATAATAATGACTTCTTTTCTAGCAGGAGACACAGAGTTGGGTGCCTTTGTCCTTTCCAGTTCAGCTTCCCAGCTCTCTTTTCAGTTGTCCTCCCAGGTACATTCTTATCTTCTCCAGTCTCAGAAACCTGGCTCAACAGGAACCCTGCCTGCCTCCTCGGAGGCTCCCTCTGTAGCACCTTACACAAATCCTCTGAGCCTGGAGATATCACTATTCCCTCATGTGACAGTCAGACAAATATCCACGAACATATTTATAGATGAGGGTGATTCCTTTTTATGTTTTGAAAAGCGCCTTCTAATTTATTTTCTCCTCTGAGCCTCATGATCGTCCTCCAGGCATAGGGAGGGCAGCTGCAGAAGATCATTTTAAAACTAGACGGGACCAGAAGGGACAGGATCAGAGGTTCAGAAATGGAAGGGCCTTCAGAAGCCACCTACTCAAACCCCCTCATTTTACAGCTGAGAAAACAGAAGTTAAGACAGTTAAATCCGTTTCCCAAAGACACACAATAAGCTTCATCCCTGACTCTGGAGGAGTAGCAGGAGTATACAGAGAAGTTGGCTTGGAGACAAGAAGGATCTTGGTTCAAATCTCACCTCTGCCATATCTTGGCTATTTGACCTGGCTAAGTTACAACTTCCCAGTGTTCTAAGCAATTCAGGAAGATTATAAATTGTGGAGAAGATGCTGAGCTGTCCAAGTGGAAGGGAAGTTTCCTGATGCCCTGTTTCCTATGCCAGTGAGGTCACAGGTCTAGTCCTATTCCTCTATTCTAAACCTGTTTTTTCCTTGGTATTATTAAGTCTCCTTTACCTTCCTTTTTTTCACCCAGATGAAGAATATGTGGGGCCCAAAGGTACCAGAGATACCCAGAGGTACCTTGCTGTGGTATCTTGTTTAGTCGTTTCCAGCTGTGTCCAACTCTCTATGCTCCCAGCTCTATAACTCCTGCAAATCTGCCAAAAGAACGTGCCTTCTCCAGAAAAGAGCAGAATCAAAGGATGGGCAAACAGAGGCTTATCGCCAAAAATCTGTGGTTTCAAACAACTCAATCCTCTAGTTAATAAGTATTGATTAAGCATCTGTGATATGGTCACTGGGTAGTACAGGATAGTTCAACCCCTTCATTTTACAAATGAAGAAACCGAGACCCTACCTAGGAAGGGACTTACTCAAAATCACACAGCTACTTGGCAAAGCTGAACCCAAGTCTCCAACTACAACCCAATGCTCTTTTCTTCATGCTGGACTGCCTACAATTATATTTCCTTCTTACCCTCCCCTTCCCACTCCAGCCCCAAATAGTTTGTCTAATGGACTTCTCCAAAATATGAGTAACCAAATTTTAAGACCTTTCCTGGTTCATATCTCTTTGTTTATCTTTTTTCTCTGGGGAAGGGGGGACATGTATAGCCTGAAGAGTCTGCGTTTAGCCATTTGGGCATGACTTTTTCTGGGATTCAAGAAAACTCTTCCTGACCTCAGACACTTATTGGCTGTATGACTTGGACAAGTCACTTGACCCCATTCGTCTCAGTTTCCTTATATGTAAAATGAGCTGGAGAAGGAAATAGCAAACCAATCCAGTATCTTTGCCACAAAAAAAAAAAAAAAAAAAAAAAAAAAAAAAACCCAAACCCAAATGGAGCCATAAGAAATTGGAAAAGACTGAAAACTATTGAGCAACAACTTTTAAGGAGCATATTTCAGTAGTAGTAGTAGTAGTAGTAGTAGTAGTAGTAGTAGTAGTAGTAGTAGTAGTAGTAGTAGTAGTAGTTGGTGTAGTAATAATTGTAGTTGGTGATATACTAGTAGTTATTATAGTAGGAGTTGTCATTGTAGTTGTAGTAGTTGTAGTAGTAATTGTTGTAGTAGTAGTAGTTGTTGTTGTAGTTGTTGTAGTAGTTGTGGTTGTTGGTATAGTAATAGTAGTTGTAGTAGTAGTAGTTGGAATTGGAGTAGTAGTAGTTGGAATAGTAGTAGTAGTTGTTGTAGTAGTAATAGTTGTGGTTGTAGTTGGAGTAGTTGGAGTAGTTTTAGTAGTAGTAGTAGTATTTGTAGTAGTAGTTGTTTTTGTAGTTGTTGTAGTTGTAGTAGTAGTTATGGTTGTAGTAGTAGTAGTAATTGTAGTAGTAATAGTTGTACTTGTAGTAGTAGTTGTAGTTGTTGTAGTAGTTGTAGTTGTTATAGTAGTAGTTATTGTAGTAGTAGTAGTTATTGTAGTTGTAGTAGTTGTGGTTGTTGATGTAGTAGTAGTAGTAGTAGTAGTAGTAGTAGTAGTAGTAGTAGTAGTAGTAGTAGTAGTAGTAGTAGTAGTAGTTACTAGTATTCATATTTCTTTTTAGACCAACCTGTGATTTCATTGATGGAGCAAACTCCCAGTGAGGAACCTCCTCTATCAATGCAATTCAAGACCTTCTTTGCAATGTATTGTGCTGAAAGATTGCTTTGAAGCACCAACAGGTTAATATTTGTAATAATAATAATAATAATAATAATAATAATAATAGCTAGCATTTTTATAACACTTTAAGTTTGCAAAGCATTTTACATAGGTTACCTCATTTGATCTCTACAACAATCTTCTGAGGTACGTGCTTTTTTATTTTTATTTCATTTATTTATTCATTCATTCATTTACTTATTTATTTATTTGTTTGTTTGTTTTTATTTATTAGCCCCAGTTTGCAGATAAGAAAACAGAGGCTGAGAGAAATTACTGACCTTTCTAGGGTGACACAGCTAGTTAGTCTTTGATTCAGGATTTGAACCCAAATCTTCCTGATTCCAAGTCCCAAGCTCTGTGCACATAGGTGGTATCTTTCAAATTTTCCCAACTTTTAGGACCCATGTTCTATCTACAACCCCTCTCAACCATATTTAAATCATACTTTAAAGTCTATTAGCAGGGGCATCTAGGTAGCACAGTGGATGGAGTGCCAGGCCTAGAGTCAGAAGGACCAGGGTTCAAAACTGGTCTTAGATACTGCCTTACTGTGTGACCCTGAACAAGTCATTTAACCCCAACTGCCTAGCCTTTGTTGTTCTTCTGTCTTAGAATTGATACTGAGGCAGAAGGTAAGAGGTTTTTGTTTGTTTGTTTGAATCTCTTAGCGGAATCTATCCTCAAAAAGAGAACCGATAGCTTCAAAAGTACAGATTAAAGCATGTTTTCATCGATTTCTTGGGGTGTTTTTTATTTATGTTTTGTTTTTGGAACATGGCTAAAGCAGAAATTTGTTTTGCGTGTCTATACATATTTGTAATGGATTTTATTTTTCTTGCCTACTCAATGGGTGAGGGATGGAGAGAATTTGGAGCTGAAACTAAAATAAAATTGAATTAAGAACCTTAGGGGGGATGTCTATTAAAAAAATCTGCCTGTGAATCTTGAGGCCTATGAAAGGGTAGCTGAACTACCAGAGAACACAGACGAGCACACTTGGGAGTGTAAAGAATGCTAACTTTAGAATCAAAGGATCTGTGTTCAAATCCTGCTTCTGATACCACCTATGTGACATTAGACAGATTACTGGGGCAAGCCACAGCTCCCTCTTCTGTAAAACAAAGAGGTTAGATTAGTTGGCCCATCGTCTACAATCTTAGGTAGATTGTCATCAATTCACTCAGACTTTAAAAATCTGTATTATTATTTACTGGCAATTATTTAGAAATTGCCCCCAATATTTTATTTTTGGTTAACTTGTTTATAGAATTATATGACTTCATATGTAATAAGTAATATAAAAATTTATATTTAAATATTTTTATTTTTTAGTTCTAAGGAATTCTGAGGAACAAAATTTTCCAAAGAGAGCCTACAATAAAAGGCCAAATTATCCTGTCTACTGAGTAACACACTTTCAGGAATGATCCTATGTTCCTTTTTAGGTATCTCTGACCATACCATCTCCACTGAAGCCATTATCTCCACTCCCTCCTCACCAGAAAACTAGACCTCACCCTGGAACACCTCTAGGCTTTGATAGGTCAGCTTTGTCTATCTTGCTTTGTTTCAGGATTCCACAGTACCTCTCTTTAGTTCCCCTACTTTTTGTCTTTCCCTGTCAGGATGGAAGCTCCTAGAGGGAAGCCAAGTAGCCCAGTAGACTAAGAGTCAGTCCTAGAGACTGGATCCAGGTTCTGGGTTCAAATTTGACCTGAGACACTCTCTAGCTATGTGACCCTGGAAATTTACCTGACCCCCATTGCCTATCTCTCACCACCCTTCTGCCTTGGAAGTAATACACAGTCTGGATTCTAAGAAAGAGGTAAGGATTAAAAAAAAAAAAAAGAGTATAAGCTCCTTGAAGGCAGGGACTATCTAGCTTTTTAAAAATTTGAATTCTCAGCTCTTAGCCCAGTACTGAGCAAATACTAAGTAAGCACTTAATAAATGTTTTCCCTCTTCTCTCCTCTTCCTTTCCTTTCCATCTCCCTCCCTTCCTTCCTTCACTCTCTCCCTCTCCTGATCTCCTTCCTAGAATAGAAGAGATGAGATTTGTTCTAGAGTTTTTAAGATGAGTAGTATTTGGTTAAGTTTTGTAAAAAAGGAAAAAAGGGGTCTGGGTTGGATATTAATATTTAAAGATATGGTTGCCAAGGAATTGAATAAATATCAGTTCCTAAAATGATTTTAGTAATTTACTTATAAAATATAGGAGAGAGTAGAAGTAGAGAGAAGAGAAGAGGGTAGAGTAAGAGATCTACCTTAAAGAACTGGACTATGTACTCAATCCCTGGCTTTACTCCAGCAGGGCTCCAGAGGTCCCAACCGGAGAGCCTAAAAGTCAATTAACAAGGGTTTAGACATGAGGGCTCCTCCTAATCAAGGGCCCCTCCAGAGGCTAGTACCTCCAGGGAGGTTAAAGGAGTCAGCCTTCTTCACTCACCACGTATAGTTCTAAGGGAGAGATTTAAGAACAGTCTCACTAAGTTCTCAGGGTCCCAGCCAGTGTTCCTCCAGGTCCAGAAATGAACAAGAAGACACTTACGGGAAATTGTCACTCCCTTTTAAAGGTGCTTCTTTTTCGTCACTTCCTGTGCCTTCCTCTTAGTTTACATGTCCAATCATAACAGATACTTTGCTTAAGACTGCCGGGGGGGCAATCAGTCAATTCTGATTTGTCACCCACTCTTGCACACCTGTTGGGTTACAGACTTCCCAACTCATGAATTAAATGGTAGTGTTTTCACCTTTGGTGATTAAATCTAAAGATGGGCAGGGTAGGTTTAATCTCATTATCACAGTATGAAGGAAGAGCATTCCATGTACAGGGAAGAGCCCTGGAGAAGAGGTCAGAAAGCAGAAAACATACACGGTGTTTATGGGGCAATAAAGATTACTAGCTTCATAATAGGGGAGAATTCCTACTGTAGAATAGGAAGAAAAGGTTAAAGAAAGGAAGACAAGAATTATGTAGCAGCTTAAATATTCAACTCCATCCTTCCATCCATACATCCCAAATCAATGTCTCCATTAGTGAGAGTAGGAGTAGAGGTGTGAGAAGCTGCTTACTCAGGTCTTATCCAGAAGCCTGACTGTTGACTCTCCTGGGTTCTTTGCTGCCCTTAATAAAAGGGGCCCACCATGATTTAATGCAATTGTTCTAGAAAACAATTTAGAGTTATACTAATAAAGTCACTAAACTGTGCTTATGTTTTGACCCAGCAATATCCCAGGGAAGTCAAAGACAGAGGCAAAGGTCTCATGGACAAATGGATTTTTGCATATGCAAACATATTTAGAGCACTACTTTTTACAGGAACAAAAACC
Organism: Gracilinanus agilis; assembly: GCF_016433145.1. Lineage (NCBI taxonomy): Eukaryota > Metazoa > Chordata > Mammalia > Didelphimorphia > Didelphidae > Gracilinanus > Gracilinanus agilis. The sequence goes on from NC_058131.1 coordinate 570,999,661, forward strand.
TGGAAGGAAAGTGGGTATCTCTCAAGTGGAGAATGGTATGCTGTGGTATACAAATGTGATGTGATATTATCAGATCAAAAAAAAAATCCAACAAGCACAAAGAATTCAGAGAAACCTTGAAAGATTTGCACAAATTGATGCAGAGCCAAATAAGGAAAACCAGAAGAATTTTATCTGATGACTACAGTGATATAAAGGACTTTAGAACTGTGAACAATGCGATTATTCCTCTTGCCTCTCATTGGAGACGTGGTGAACTGCAAGTATGGAATGAGGCATGTGTTGTTAAATATGGTTAGTGGGTTGATTTATTTTTCTGGGCTATGTTTATTTGTTACAAGGGAAAGTTCTATGGGAAAGAGGGTATAGAATTATGGGAAAACAGCTGAGATACAAAAAATGTATTTAAAAAGCATGAATAAAACACATCAAAATGAAGTGGATCTGAGACATCCAGGAGGTAGTAAGAATTGGGGTGTTTTTGATATTCTTGGATTTAAACCTGTCCTATCTCACACCTTAAAAGGAAAGAGAAAATAAAAATATTCACTTCCCTGAAAGAGAGTCAAAGGGAGAGATGGAGTGAAAAAAGGGAGGGACAGAGTCAAACCGATATTATATATATATATGTACATATATATATATAATATTTATTCTATTATAATAAACATTATGTATAATATATAATTATATAATATATTATTATATTGATATATCATTATTTTTAATATTATATATATATGTAGGGAGAAAGAAAGACAGATAATCAGAAATGTGATTCTATAAGATGAAACATTTAAAGACATTCCATGGAGTAAAGTATGCTTTCCTGGACCCTTGCTCTGAGGATGAGACAAGTTTAAACTTGGCGAACTTCATAATGTGATAAATGCATTAGAAACAGCTTCCTTGGAGGAAGCCAGGTAGTTCATTGGATAGAGAGCCAGGACTAAAGACAGGAAGTCTTGAGTTCAAATTTGACTTCAGATATTTCCCAGCTGCGTGATTCTGTCCAAATCACTTAACCCCTGTTGCCTAGCTCTTACGGCTCCTCTTGTCTTAGAACTAATAAACAATATTGATTCTAAGATGGAAGAGTTTTAAAAAAAATGGCTTCCTTCATTGGTTTAGGGTTGCAAGGTCCTGAAGAATCAGGGAAGGTTTTACTTGCTGCTTCTACTGAACCCTCTAGAGGGGTGCACGGTAGGTGCTGAATGAAGAAATCAATGGATTTTTAGCATCCTAGACACTGTGCCAGCTATCGTGGGGAAGAATTAAGGAAATAGAAGGTATCCATTTGTTTGCAGAGCACACAATTGAAAGCAGAGGATGGTTTTCTGTTTATGCCAGATGTAAGGAAATGTTTTTTCCTGAGGACCCCTGATTCATAGTAAAAAAAAAGAAATCAATTTAGGGCCACACATAAGGAAAAAACAACTTAATTTAGTATTTTTTTAAAGAGAGAAATAGACAACATTCCACCAATCTACTTTTAAAATTAAGAACAGGATTAGAGAGTATAAGGAAAATACACGCTCTAGTAAAAGGACAAAAACAGAGCTGCGAGGCTAGAGAGGAAGAAATGAAGAGCGATGGGAGAATGGATACAATCTCAGTCAGACAGACAGAGACAAAGAACAAAAAAGGGATGCAGAAAGAGCTAAACACAGAAGAGGACTCGGGGAGAAATCAGCCTTCGTGGACTATGTATGCACTTCATCTTGTGCCCTTTTAGAAGAGTACCACTAGCAAAACCATGTTGCATTTCTGCAACTACAGAAAAATGGGAATTGGCACTTCTTGGAATTTGCCTCAAGGACTATTTGAAATTAAATTGATGTTCATAACTAGCCAGAGATTTCCCAGGCTAGGTTTGTACACTCTGTCCTAACCCATGCCTAGTATCTAGCAAAGCAAATAATAATTAGCAGATTAATGAGTCAGGACTCAGTTATGAAGAATAATCGGGTTGATTTTAAAAGAAGTTTGGCTGCCTGAATTGAAGAAATTGGTGGCCATTAACAAATGCTAACCTGTGTGGTTCTTACAAGCATGCTTGGATGTCACCAGTTGGCGATGAGGCACAACCAAGGGGGACTCAAGCGAATTTGGCTCAAATCATCTCTGCGAACGGATTCCCCGGGGTACCTCGAGCAAGTCACAAAATCTTTTAGATCTCAGTTTACTCATCTGGAGCCTTTCTCGTAGGGGAGTCGTCCTGGATGCCTGCCGCATGTGGGACACGCGTTGGGTATGGAACCACATCCATTCTAAACTATAGCTTGGCGGCCCCCCTTGGTGTATTTACTTTGACTAACCCAACCAGACAGGACACACTGGTTCAAAGTAAAAGGTACGTAAGCAAACCGCAAGGCAAATGGAGTGATAAGAAAAGATGCCTCCCTCCCTCCTCCCGTCCCCAGCACGCATCCATGGGGCACACCCTCTCGTAGATCACTGCATCACTAGCGGGAGATGGCAAACTCTCAAAGAACATCACAAATAAGCAAGAACATACAAGGAAAATGCACAGGTACGCAGGTAGCAAGCATATGCAGCCAAGGAAAATGCATGAAGGAGCACACATGCCCCACACATTCAAAACCCGGGAGCACAAAGGCCAGTGGCTCTGTCCCTCTTCCACATTCCTGCCTTACTTACACAAATCTGCCAGTAACAAAATCCCCGCCTTTGATCCTTTGTTCCAACCAAAACAAACTTCATTTAAATAAAAATGAATAAATAAAAATCTACATATTTAATATATTAAAGATAATATCTTTCTGACTTTTCTCTTCCTTTATCCCTATTGCTTTAAGGCAAAATCTTTTGGTCTCAGGACTAACCCCCACCATCTTTTTTTAAACTCTTACCTTCTCTCTTAGAATCAGTACTGTGCATTGGTTCTAAGGCTGAAGAGCAGTAAGGGTAGGCAATGGGGTTTAAGTGACTTGCCCGGAGTCACACAGCTGGGAAGTGTCTGAGGTCACATTTGAACTTAGGACCTTCCATCTTTGGGGCTGTCTCTCAATCCACCACCTAGCTGTCCCCAAAAGGACCCTTTTATATTCTTAAACATTTTTGAGGATCCCTCCCTACCCCTCAAATAACTTTTAAAAAATATGTGGCTTATAACTATTGATTTTTACAACATTAGAAATTAGAAAACATAGTATATTTTAGCATGTTTACATAATGTGTTTTATGATATTAGAAATTATTTATAATACATGCTCTGTTATACATTAGAAATCGTCCTAATATTAGAGATGATCATTTATAATTCAGTCTTTTATACAACATTAGAAATTATTATATTAGGAATTATCATTTATAATCCAGCCTGTTATACAATGTTAGAAATTATTATTTTAGAAATAATTTGTAATTCATAGTCTATTATGCAATATTAGAAATTATCATTTATAAATTCAGTCTATTATATATTAGAAATTATTATAATTAGAAATTATCATTTACAATCCAGCCTGCTATATGTTAGAAATTATTATAATATTAGGAATTATCATTTATAATTAAGTCTGTTATACAATGTTAGAAATTATTATATTAGAAATAATTTATAATTCATAGTATAAAATATTAGAAATTATCATTTATAAATTCTATTTCTTATACATTTGAAATTATAATTAGAAATTATCATTTATAATTCAGTCTGTTGTACAATGTTAGAAATTATTATATTAGAAATTATAATTATAATTCATAATCTGTTGTACAATATAAGAAATTATAATGTTAAAAATTATATTTTACAATTTGGCCTGTTGTATAATATTAGAAATTATAATGTATAATTCATCATTTGTTATACAATACTAGAGATTATTATAACATTATAAATTATCATTTATAAATTCAGTCTGTTATACATTAGAAATTATTATATTACAAATTGTCGTTTATAATTCATCGTCTGTTATGCAATACTAGACATTATTGTATTAGAAATTATCGTTTATAATTCAATCTTATACAATAGTAGAAATTATAATGTATAATTCGTAATCTGTTATGTATTAGAAATTAGTATTTCAAATAATAGTCTGTTATATGATGTTAGACATTATTAAAATATTATGAATTATTATATACAAAACCTAGTATGTTATACAATATTGGAAATGAAACCTAATATTATTGTGAAATTGTTTTGACCTAGAAGATCCCCCGGAAGGGTTTCAGGACCTCCAGGACCCCTGCGCCACACTGCGAGAACCCATTGCTTTTTGGCTTGCAATATATATTCTCTCATGTGTTCCTCAAAACAACCAGTCGAGCTAGCTGCCATTATACCCACATAAAGCGAGGCTGAGGAGGATTAAAGGAGTGTCTGCGGCAGGACTCCAACGCGGTACTTCCGGGCTCGGACCTCTCCACATTGCCAGGCTGCCCCTGCCTCTTCCACCTAGATCGTCCGCTCCGTGGGGCCAGACGGGGAAAGCACGTGTGGGAAAGCGAGCCTCGATTTTTAGACAAGCGTTCATGGACATGGAAAGGGGATGATAAACAAGTTGCTAGCAGGAAAGGAGGGAAACTTGGACGGCTGCGGGTAAATTCCTGTGGAGGCCGGTGGGGAAGATGCGAAGCAAAACTGTTTGTCCAGTATCTGAAGCTTTGCGGTTCAGTCCAGTTCTGAAACGCACTTCAGTACGGTGACGTTTCCGCAGCCCGCGCTCCCCGGGCAGACCCGCCGGGCCGCCAGATCCGTATTCCCAGAAAGGTCTCCCGGGTTCCGCCCGCTCCACAGCATCGGGTCCTTCTCGGCCCCACCGCTCCTTCCCGGAGAGACCTCCACAGAACCTTCTTGGACTGTATCCGAGGGGCTCGCTTTGGCGGGTTTTCAGGCTAGAGAAAAAAAAAAGGGACCATGTTTGCCTCGAATCTTAAATTCCAGATTCTGGGATTTTTCGCTCCAGCCAGGAAGTGGATCCTGTGATAACTGATATTTCGGTCTTCCTCGTTGGGCTGCTGTAATGATCAGTAGAGGCAGATTTGGGGGGTAAGAATCTCAGTTTATGGAGTAGATCCTTCTATTGGTTAGGCGGGCGCCATGACCGATAAAAGTGGCAGGACAATGAATGGCCCTCTCCAATGACCGGAGACCCGGAATCTTGATCAGGCGGCTTTATAAACAGACTTTGGGGAGTTCATGATTCAGCCCCTCCCTTGAACATCCCAAGACATTTCTAATTGGTGAATATTTAATTAGGAGGTGAGCCACCATACGCTCAGCCCTTCCCCACACCAAGAGATGGGCAAGTGAAGGGTTGGCAGGTTCATTGGAAAAGAGCCTTTGTCCCCTTCATTTATTATTTTATTTTATTTTATTTTTTATTTTATTGCCCTGACCTTCCATCTTAGAATCAATAGTGCACATTGGGTCCAAGGCAGAAGAGTGGTAAAGGCTAGACAATGGGGGTTAAGTGACTTGCCCAGGGTCACATAGCTAGGAAGTGTCTGAGTCCAGATTTGAACCCAGAACCTCCCATCTCTGAGCCTGGCTCTCTTTCCATTGAGCCAACTAGCTGCCCCTGTCCCTTTCATTTATTAACCAAGCCCTTTAAAAAAGAAGGCATTCTTTGGGATTCCCAAGGACAAAAAAGACGCAAAAAATCCCAGTAGACTGGATGGAATATCTGACCCAGATCCAGAAAAAGGAATGCTCAGTAATTCACTCTAATATACAAGAATTGGGGCCTTTCTACTCCAAAGCCACAACATAAGAATAAACACAGTATATGAAAAATAAATTCTCACAGGGCCTAGAACAGAGGCCTGGACAGAGGAGGCACACAATATGCATTTGTTGGGTTGCCATTTTATTTTTTGGTTCCCTCCCCCAATTAACTACTGATATGTTTTCTAGATAAGGCAGTGTGGCTTAGTAGGTGAACCAGTATTCAAAGTTAGAAGGGCCTGAGTTAAAATCCTGCCTCTGACATATTCTGGATTTGTGACCTGATCAAGTCACATTATTTCTCAGTTTCCTTAAGCCTGAAGACCTTGGGGGACAGCTGGGTGGCTCAGTGGATTGGGACCCAGGTCTAGAGACAGGAGGTCCTGGGTTCATATCTGGCCTCAGACACTTCCTAGCTGTGTGATCCTGGGCAAGTCCCTTAACCTCCATTGCCTACCCTTACCTCTCTTCTACCTTGGAACCATACATAGTATTGATTCTAAGGTAGAAGGTAAGGGAGGAGGAGGAGGAGGAAGAAAAGAAGAACAAGAAGAAGAGGAAGAAAAGGAAGAAGAAAAAGAAGAACGGGAAGAAAAAAGACCATGTGTCCTGAGTTTCACCAGAGCCTGTCTAATATATTCAGTGGGTCTTTCTGTCATGTGTTCTAGAGCAGGAACTGGACCTACCTCCAAGTGTCTTCTGATGCTCACCACATCCTCTGTCTGTGCCTTCCATTACCTTCCAAACTAATACAGAAAAGAATTGAAAAATCTATTCCCCAAAAGATGAAAAGAAAGAAAAAATAATTATTTCTGTTGTCTTTTAACAGGATTTTGTTGTATTATATGAGGCATGTTATAATTATAACCACTTAAACACAACTTCCTGACAGTCATCAAATAAATAGTCCTCTTTTTTTTAAACCCTTACTTTCCATCTTAGAATCCATCCTGTGTATTGGTGGCTAGGCTGGAATCCAAGACCTCCTGTCTCCAGACCTGGCTCTCTAATCACTGAGCCACCTTATCTGCCTCCAAAATGATAATTCCTAAAGCATAGATCTAACCAGATCTTCTTTGGTGTCATTTCCACTGATAAAACTGCATCTATTTCTGATCTTGAATCTTACATTGCCAGATACTTTGATGGCAAGAATTTTCTTTTTCCAGGTCTTCAGAGATTGTGGGGGCCGAATCAGGGTAATACAGAGGCATTTGCCAAGTCTACAAAGGATGTCCTTGATGGTGACTTCAGGAGTACCTACATGGTGCAATGAATAGAGCACTGAGCTTGGGATCAGGAAAGACTCATCTGTCTGAGTTCAAATATGCCCTCAGACACTTACTAGCTGTGTGATCCTGGCCAAGTCACTTACTCTTGTTGGCCTCAGTTTCCTCATCTGTAAAAATGAGCTGGAGAAAGAAATGGCAAATCACTTACAGTATCTTTTCCAAGAAAACCCCAAATGGTGTCACAAAGAGCCCAACATGTCGGAACAACAATCATCAATCAATTGATGATGGTTTCAGAGACCGGAATGGTAGTAGGATTGGTGTTTTGGGGGGCACTGCTATTCCTAAGACTCTTGGGACTGTTTTCAGTGATGACGGCTTCAGGGACTAGAATGGTAGTAGTGTTAGTGTTCTGGGGAACACTGTGTTTCACAATGCTTTTGTGTTACCTGCCAAATGGTAGCAGTCTGTTGCAAACTGGTGATGGTAGCGGCAGGGATGACCCCAAATTATTGTTTTGTTTTGTTTTTTCATCCTTGCTTGGCCATTTTGTCAGTTTTAATGGAAACGAACTGGATCCTGCCTTCTTCAGGAAGGCTTTTCTGGTCCTCAACACAAGTGCCCTTGTAAGATTACCTCCAATTTATCCTGTATATATCTTGTACGTACTTACCTGTTTTAATAAACATTCTTCCATTAAGCTCCTTGAGAGTAGGAACTTTCCTTACCTTTCTTTGAATCAGTGGTTCCCAAACTTTTTTGGCCTACCACCCCTTTTCCAGAAAAAATATTACTTAGCCCCCCTGGAAATTAATTTTTTTTAAATTCTAATAGCAATTAATAGGAAAGATAAATGCACTTGTGGCCATCACTGCCCCCCCTGGATCACTGCAGCAGGGGGCAGTGGTGCCCACTTTGGGAATCACTGCTTTGGATACTGTATAGCTCCTGGGACAGAGTGCTTAATCAGTATTACTGGCTCAAGTCAAGCCAAGGCAGTCACACCAACCTTCTGTGTACTCTTCTGATGAAGAAGCTATTCCCTCCTGACACCTAACATTGTGAACCTGAAAATCTGTTCTTATTAACCAAAAATTCTCCAGGGCCAGGAGATTACTCCGGGGCTTTCAGATATGACCTGAAGCACAAGATTTTTCAGTTTTCCAAAAAGGGTTAAAAGTTTTTGCTCCCCCTCTTCTTCTTTTTTTTTTTTAACCCTTACTTTCCCCTTAGAATGTATATTAACTATCAGTTCTAAGGTGTGTAAGAACAGTAAGGGATAGGCAATGGAAGTTAAGTGATTTGCCCAGGATCACAAAGCTAGGAAGTATCTGAGGCCAGATTTGAATCCAGGCACTCCTGATCCCAGGCCTGGCATTCTATCCACTGAGATACCTAGCTGCACTACTCCACTTTTTTTCATTAAATATTAAAACTTGTCTACAAGAAAGAAAACCCAGATGTTTCTCCTTCCCTTTACTCTTTTCATTTCTTCTGTTCACACACACACACACACACACACACACACACACACACACACGCACACGCACACGCACACGCACACGCACACGCACACACACACACACACCTTTTTTTGGTCTAGACCTGTGATTTCATTAATTTGGGGAGCTTCCAACATGGAAACTCCTTCCACGTAGATCAAATTGGCGACTCCTGTGTAACTTACAATCTTTGAGAACTTCCTGGAGCCTTGAGAAATTTAATGACTTGTTGGGGTCATTCAGACAGTCTACATCAGAGGCAGGACTTGAATGCAAATGTTCTTGGCTCAAACTGAACTTCTATCTACTGCTATTATGGCCTCTTTTGCCTACTCCCCAATACCAAGATTCCTTGGATGTCTTATGCAGGGGTCTCAAGTGGTAGCCAGAGTGTGCAGAACCTGGATCTCATCCCTACAGAGATGACTCTAACTTCATTACTAACACCTCAGCTCCCTGGTACAAAGAGTAGAGTTTGTTTGCCCTCAAAACTCTCTAACACAAACAGGGGGTGCAAAAAATATGGAAAAAGGAACTGAAAGATTATTTGGTAAAGCACTCAACACAAAACTCATTTATGGTTCTGCCCATGGCTGGAAGACTACTTTGGACTGGCTTCTTCTGATGGCAAACAACCCTTTTCAAAGGACTGCAGGAGATAATTCTCCCCTTTCCCTTCTCAAACTTTGGTCATTGGATGATACAGAACCTTCTAATGGACTCCCCATTTATGGTTTTGTGTCCAGAGCTAGCCAGACCTCCCTACCTTCTTGCTTTTCTCTTGGTTGTCCTTGTTCCCTTCATTCAACTCTATCTCCACCCAAAGCCCTATCCTGTGTCAACAATATTCACTTTAAAGTTTGCAAAAAGGGTTTACAAAAAGAACCTCATGAAGAAGGTACCATAGACAAAAAGTCTAGACTACTTTCTGCTTTTCCCCAGGTTTCCCATTACATTTCTCTTGTCTCAGAACCGAAGTGTGTACCAAATACTCACTAGTTAACAAAGACCATTGGAAAAACTGTAAAATAGTCTAGCAGAAATTAAGTTTGGACCAACATCCCACATCATGTTCTAAAATAAACTCTTAGATATAAAAGGTTGCATCAGAGATAAATTAGATGAATAAGAAAATATCTTTTGCAATTTTGGATGGGGAAGAGTTCACTTTTACACAAAGGATCATAGAAGATAAAATGAATAATTCTGATTAAATAAAATAATTATCTTTTCTTTTTTAACAAATGAAATCAACACTGTTAAGATTTAGAAGGAAAATAGTTAACTGGGGAAAATCTCTACAGTAAGTTTTTCTGATAAAGGTCTCATTTCTAAAGAATATAAGAACTGATTTGTATTTACAAGAAAAAAGTCATTCCCTAACTGATAAATGGCTAAAGGGTATGAACAAGTGGTTTGCAATTCAAGCTTTCAATGGGTATATGAAAAAAAAAATACTCTACATCATGTCATCTGAAAAATAAAAATTAAAACAACTGTAAGATTCCACCTTACATCAGATTAACAAAATTGAGAGAAGAAGAAAAAGAGAAATGAGGATAGACCTGTTTGTATAAAAATATTTATAGCTGCACTTTTTGTGGTGGCAAAAAAAACAAAAACAAAAACAGAAAATGAGGGGTTGTCCCTCAACTGGGTAATGGCTGAACAAATTGTGGTATATGATGGTGATGGAATAATATTGTGCTGTAAGGAATGATGAACTGCTTGATTTCTATATGAACTGGAAAGACCTCCATGAACTGATGAGGAGTGAAATGAGCAGAACCAGGAGAACATTGTGCACAGAAACTGAAACATTGTGGGACGGTCAAATATGACAAGACTTTGCTACTTATAGCAATTCAATGATCCAAGACAATCCTGAGAGATTTATGAAAAAGAATGCTATCCGCATCAAGAGAAAGAACTGTGGGAGGAGAAATGCAGGAGAAAACATATGATTTATCACTTGTTTATATGGGCATATGATTTGGGGTTTTGGTTTTAAAAGATTTTAAAAATTACTCATTTATTTATTTGTTTATTTGAAAGATTACACAAAATGAATAATATAGAAATGAGATTTGAGTGGTAATATATGTATAACTCAGTGGAATTGCTTGTCTACTCCTGGAGGAGGGAGAGAGTGAACATGAAACATGTAACCATGGAAAAATATTTAAAAAAAAATAAAAATTGTATTAAAGAAAAAGGACAAAAATTGGAGGGACTTCAGGAAAACAGGCACAGTGCATTAGTGCACTGTTAGTGGGTCTGGGAAGTGACCCAAACATTTTGGGAAATTATTTGGAACTATTCTCTCAAAAGATATTTAATTGGGCAACTCTTTGACCCAGTTATACAACTACTAGGTCTACACCTCAAAAAGATCAGAGAAAGAGGAAAAGGATTCAGATTTTTTTTAAATGTAGAATCTCCTTTAGTCTTCCCAAAGAAATGGAAACTAAGGGGGTGACCTTCAGTGGAAGCTAACTGAACAAATTACAGTATATGAATATAATTTAATACTATTGTGGTATGAAAAAGGATTAAAGAAAGAGTTTCAGAGAGACTAGGAAAGATTTGAATAAACCAAATCATAATGAAATTAGAGAACAATTTATATAGGGTGTTCCAAAAGTGTTTTTTTTTTAAACCATTACCTTCCATCTTAGCACCAAGTGCTATGTCCAAGGCAGAAGAGTGGAAAAGGCTAAGCGATGGAGGATAAGTGACTTACCCAGGGTCACACAGCTTAGAAGTGCTTGAGGTCAAATTCATACCCAGGACCTCCCACCTCCAGGCTCTTTCTATCCGCAGAACCACCTAGCTACTCCTTTCTCCAAAGTCATATTGCTGTTTTAAGCTTTGATATCTTACAAAGACTTCTTAGTCTTAATATAATAGTAATATACTCCAATTTTACAATTAGGATAATACAACAACAATAACATTATAAAAATGAACAAATTTGAAAGAATTAAAAATTATTATTAGCCACAGTTCCATAAGACTGATGATGAAACTGCCACTCTCTTCCTGCCAGAGAAGTGATACACTATATATGCAAAATGAGAGTGACATTTTTAGACATGACCAATGTGAGTTTGCTTTTCTTGACTTTGTAAATTTGTTGCAAGGATATTTTTTTCTTTTTTTTTCCCTAGGGGGGAGAAATGTGGGAGAGAGAAAAAATAAATATTTATTAACAAAAAATTTTAATTGAAAAGATAGTACATTCAGGAAAAATATATTAAATATTAAATTACATTTTTAAAACAAGAATCAAGGAGTTTGCTGTCATGTCTAGGGTTCTGAAGAAGAAGAGTATTTTATTTTTGTAGACCACAGTTCTGGTTGGACTGGCAGTATGTGAGACCCCATAAGAGCAGCTAAAATTATAAGTATTACATTAAATTAGTATAAATATTCGGTTTTACAGGTTCCTATTTTTTATATGTAGTTATATATAATGTAAATATATTATATGTTTAGGTGTTATTATATGTAGTAAATAATTGTTTTAATTCTATTAAAATTATATACATCAAGATTCTTGTTACTTTCTAGTTTTGCTCTCAAATTGCATATAAAAAGTACACAAAACAGATTACAAATGAAAGATTGAATACAGCTAAATAGGGAACAGGTCTTCAGAAATTAAAGGATCAACTTCAGGATGGCTAGATAGAAGAAGTGATTCTTCAGGCTGAAAATGAATTATCACTGGCAAGAAAAATGTTGATACAGAAACCCTTGGAGCCTTTAGTGGAAGAACTAGCAGCCAAGCAATAGAAATGACCATTGATATATATTTCTGGCATATAATTATTTTAAAAATCATTAAACACCTGTTAAGTACTATTAAAATATTTTTTGAATTATTTGATTTTTTTCAATAGGAAAACTGAAACAAGGTAGTTAGGTACATAAATCAGTGATAGGATTAATAGAAAATATGATAAGGAAGGACCATGGTCATTTTCATTTGAAAAGCACTTATTCTTAAAATAGATTATTTTGAAAATCCCTTAAAGAAAGTGAGATTTGGAAAATCTAATCAGAAAGATATTTTCTTCTTAACAAATCTTCAATCCAAGAACAAAGAAAGTAACAGAGATTAATATCTAAGACACGAGAGGAATAAAAAAATTGAAATATAGTATAGAAAAGGGATATGGAAGACTTCCTTTAGTAGTTTTCAATATTTAGTTTAAAAGTTTATGCTTAGCTATATTAATTCTTTTTTAATTTTAAAAGATATTTTATTTCCCCAGTTATATGTAATAACAATTTTCCACATACATTTTCTGATGTTATAAGATCCAAATTGTATCCCTGCCTTCCTTCCCCATTCTCATAGCTGGTAAGCAATTTGATCAGGGTTATACATGTATTATCATGCAAAATGTATTTCCATATTGTTCATTGTTGTAAGAAAATATATTTGAACAAAACCCAAACTACAAAATAAATAAAAACACAAATAAACTAAAATGAAAAATAGTACATTTTGACCTGCATTCTGATTCTTTCTCTGAGTTTTGTTAATTTCTAGGGAAGAAATGAATAAGGCAGTATGGATGAATTAATTGAACTCTTTTAAAATAATGCATTGTTGTATGGTAAGCTCCTGATTAGGCAAGACTAACACTTACGAATTGAAATTGAGTGTTTTTCTAGAATTACATGCATTTTCCCACATATTGAAAGTAATCAATTTTCAATTTGAGGTTAACCTGCTTGACTTTGAGTATATGTATTTGATAATGAAAATGTTAAATTTAATATATGCAATTTGGTCTTATGTATATTAAATAAACATGTTCACTGAAAAAGAAATTAAAAGAATCAAGGGGAGACAGTGGGGAGATAATGTAGTGGACTAGAAAGAGCATTGTGTTAGGAGTTGGGAGATTGGCTTCAAACCAATCTGCCTAGATTATCTAGCTTTTGCCCTTACCTTGCTTCATAACCTTGGAGAATGGCTTCAACTCATTCATTCCATTTCATTTCTAGGAGTCTACAATTTTGGATGATCACTGAGATCCTTTCCACCTCCATTTTTCTGTTAGCCTTGTAAGAAAAAAAGTCCTAATCTTTCCTATAGAACAAGTAATTTTTCTCAACCATGGATACCTTTATGGATACAATGATAACATATTAGCTGACCCTTTTGGTTTCATGTCATCTGCAAATGTGATAAGGTTGTCATACACACATTCATCCAAGTCATTGTTCAATATGTTCAACAACATAGGGGCAAAGGATATTTGGTCCAGGGTTCTCTGTTAGCAATTTCCCTCCAAAATGATGTAGACCCACTGATGGCAATTCTTTAGGTCTAGACATTTAACCAGTTCTGAATCTAGCAAATTTTTCTATCATATCTGTTTACATCTCTGTTTTGGCCACAAGGATAACATAAAGGCCTTTGTCAAAATGCTTCATTGAAATCTAGGTATAAGGATGATTTTAGAAATTAAGTCTTGTTACACTAGTTTAGAGGTAAGAAGTGGAGAAGCTGGCTTGAGAAAGAATTGGAGTTTGAAACAGATCTGAGACAGAGTGTCAGTTTCAAATGTTTTTTCTCTCTCTCCTCACTGAGATAAAAGGAAAGAAGGAAAAAACCTTGGAAAAGGAAAAAAGTGATTTTCTTTTCCAACTTGGGAAATACTAGTGACTATCTATTGCTGTTTCATAAATTGTTTTATCTCTAAGAAGACCGGAGAAAGACCTGGTCTTAGGTTTGGACTCTGAGTTTGCTAAGGCTCAGAGTCCTAACTTCGTTCTTGCTGAAGCTCGGCCAGCTGGCCTTTATTATTTTTATAACTTGGAGACAAAGTTCAGAATTATATACTTCATATAAGTGTACTAGTTTTAGTTTATTGTAGAATAGGGAAAATATGGGTTAGTCAGATCAGGAAGGATCAGTGTAGCTTGTGGAAACAGGAGAAGCGGTTCCTTGTGGAACCAAGGAGTTTTTATTTGGGTGGAGTTAGAATCCCTTAGAGTTAGAAATCCTTTTGTATTCTTTTGTATCCTTATATTCTCAATAAATAGTTTATTTTTGTATAATAAGAGTCTCCTTAGTGTCCTTGTGCCCAGCTCTGAAGAGAAGTTCACTTATGAGCTTCACTTCACTTATATAAACTGAAGATACTTTGTAAGCACAGCAAGCAGAGTATCTAATCAATTTATATCCATAATCAATTCATTCACGTATTATTTTTACATGGGGCAGCAAGGTGCCACAGTGGAGACAGTATCAGTTCTGGAGTGGTGGGATCTGCATTCAAATCTGACTGCAGACACTTCCTACCCGTGTGAACCTGAAAAAGTCATTTAACTCTGCTTGTCTGGGCAGAATTGTTACTTAGACAGAAAGTAAGGGTTTTAAAAAAGAAAAGAAAAGAAAAAGAAATCAAGATATACTACCTCTATAGAATTTTCCTGCTTTAATTATTTAATTAAAAAAAAATTTTAAAGGATAAGTTTTGAATAATAATACATGTATAACCCAGTGGAATTGCTTGTCACCTCCAGGAAGGGGATAGGGAAGTAGGGAGGGAGAGAACATGAATCATGTAACCATGGAAAAATATTCTAAATAAATACATTTTTTTAAAACTTAAAAAAGGAAATAAGATTAAACACGTAGAAGAGGAAATGGTGTTGGACTCTACATAATATCTATCAGTTTTGGGCAATCACTTTAACTCTCTATCCCTCAAGAGAGAAGGGCAACTAGGTGGATCAGTGGATAGAGTGCCTGACCTGGTGTCAAGAGGATATGGGTTCAAATATGACTTCAGACATTTCCTATCTCCGTGACCCTGAGCAAGTCACTTAATCCCAATTGCCTAGTCCTTCCTGCTCTTCTGCCTTGGATCGGATACTTAATACTAAGACAGAAGGTAAGGGTTTAAAAAAAATAAACATTTTTTTAGTTGAGGGAGTTTGACTTTGAAGGGTATTTCTAAGTCAGAATATATATAGTCCCTATGATTCTACTCTGGTATGAACTGTTCTTGATGAAGTCATGCTGCTTCCTAGTGAAAAATTGTTTGCCATTCTAAAGGCTCTTAAAATATTCCTTAGATAGAACATTCTAGAATTTTTCAAAGATAAGTTCACTATTGGATTATTTGAAGAATTAATTCTCTTCCCTTAAAAAAAATAAGGCAACCAAGGTAAAGAACCCCTGGATTAGATGATGTCTAAACGTTTATTCCAGATCCAACATTCTATGAAAAGGAACAAATGAATGAAGAGAAGGGCCATTCAGGTACCTGGATGGATGCCCAGACACTGGGACCACCTCCCTAGGACCATGTTGGTGAAAGTCAGGGAATTCTTTGTCCTATAATCACAGGCCACTTCATTCAGGCCATAGACAGACCTCCCCATAAAGAAGCCAAGCAGAACTGGAGTGCAGGGTTGGACTAAATGACGCTTAAGTGATTCTAGGGGAACACAAAGATCCTCTCTAGCTCTGTCATTCTGTATTTATAAGAAAGAAATGCCCTAATCATTCCTGAAAATGCACACATAAATACACACACACACACACACACACACACACACACACACACACACACACACCCCCAGTTCCTAAACTTGCTAAATGCTTTGTTGGGGACTTCAAGTTAGGGATGATGGTAGGGAGGCTCTGGCAAAGTCCCTGTGCTGTTCCCTGTTAGAAAACAGGTATTTGTTCTCTTCCTACAAGACTGACACAGAGACAGCGAGAGGGAGGGAAACAGAAAGAAGAGAGAGAAAAAGGAGAGGAGACAGATGGAGAGAGAAGAGAGAAGGTGAAGGGGCAGAGAGAAAATGAGAAAGAGATAGAGCCAGAGAAACAGAGAGAAGAGAGAGAAACAGAGAGAAGAGGAGAGAAACAGAGACAGAAATGGAGATAGAGACAAAGACAGAGAGATAGAGAGAAGAGACAGAGAGACAGAGAAAGACAGAGAGAGGAGATAGAGACAGAAACAGAGATAGACAAAGAAAGAGAGGTGAGAGAGAGAAACAGAGAAAAGAAAAACAGAGAGTTAAGAGAGAGAAACAGAGACAGCGATAAGAGAAACACAGGGAAGAGAAACAGAGAGAAACAGAGATAGTGATAAGAGAGAGAAACAGAGGGAAGAGAAAGAGAGGGAAGAGAAACAGCAACAAAAACAGAGAGACAGAGATAGAGAGGAGACAGACAGAAACGGAGAGAAACAGAGACAGAGAAGAGAGAGAAACAAGATGAGAGAGAAGAGAGAGATAAAAGAGCAACAAAGGTAGAGAGAGGAGAGAAACCAAAACAGAGAGGAGAGACAGAAAGACAGAGACAGAGACAGAGGCAGAGAGACAGAGACAGAAACAGATAGACAAAGACAGAGATGAAGAGAGAGAGAGAAACAGACAGAGAGGAAAGACAGACAGAAAGAGAGAGGGAGAGAGAGAGACAGACAGAGATAGAAACAGAGAAGAGAGGAGAGATAAAAACAGAGACAAAGAGAGAGAGAAACAGAGAGAGAGGAGAGACAGAAAGAGAGAGAGAGAGAGAGAGAGAAGAGACAGACAGAAACAGAGATAGACAAAGAAGAGAGAAACAGAGAGGAAAGACAGAAAGATAGATAGACAGACAGGCAGGCAGACAGAGCGAGAAAAAGAGAAACAGAGAGACTGAGACAGGAGATATGAGACAGGAGACAGAGGCAACAACAGAGATAGAGAAACAAAGACAGAGAGTCTGAGGCAGCCTCCACTTCCCTTTCAGCCTCCCTGTCCATTCCACAGCAGCACCACCCAGGCTTCTCAATGCTGAAGGGCTTATCTTTGGTCCCACTCCCAAAGGGCCTTGAGGTCAACTAAAACGTTGGCTAAAATAGTTACGTGTTTGTGTTGCATTTCCAAAGGGCCTGCCTGGAGAACAGAAGTCCTTTGAGACCCCCAAAATTCAATTTCTTATAATACAGTGTAAAAGGTAATGAGAAAAGGCATTTTTGAGAAGCGAGGGCCCCTTCCCCTCAGCCTTTAAGGCACCCCAATCAGGCAGCCATTCCTGCCTTGGGCACTCAGCTCTGGGGCTGCCTAGCTCCTCCATACCCAGTTGCCAATTTCTCTACCTTCCTGGGCCCTCTCAAGCCCTGGCCCCCTGAAGGGCAGAAGCTCTGGAATGGGGTGGGGAGGGGGGTAAGTAATTTTTCCTACAACTTGGCAAAAAGGCTGCCTGCCACAGTCATTTTCATTCTTTAAATAAACACAGGGCTGGGCATGTCATAATTATGCTCTGTGGATGGAAACTTTCTATGGGCAGGCAGACTTTCCAGGCCTTTGTCTGTCTCCTTAGACGCTGTTGGATGGGAACAGGGAGCAGCTCTGAGGGGGCAGCAGGAAGAATAAAACTTGAGGGTGGGGAGCAAAGCCCTGAGCCATTAGAGGACATTCATGTTTCCCTCAGAATCAGGCCTGTGGTCCCTTCTCTCCATAATGGTGTTTATGCTTCAGGAAACAAATGGAGAGGGATCATTCTCCAAATTAAGGGTTGAGAGTGGATCATCTCTAAGGCCCTTCCCTCCTCTTGTGAAGGTTAAAGTAGAATGTATGCCAAGTTCTTGAAATCCAGGGGGTGAGCTCCCCACCAAAGGCCATAGCACTGATAAGAAGCAATGCTAACACGTGAACCCAGGTCCAGAACTGCTGTCACTATAAAATACAGCCTCTCCCACTGATTTAAATCTTATTAATAATATTTGTCATTGTTATTCAGCTGTTCAGTTGTGTCTGACTCCATGACCTCATTTGGGGTTTTCTTGGCAAAGATACTGGAGGGGTTTGCCATTTCCTTTTCTGGCTCATTCTGCAGATGAGGAAATTGAGGCAAACTTTTGCTCAGGATCACCCAACTAGAAGGTTTTGCTAGGATTTAAATTCAGATCATCCTGACCCTGGGCCCAGTGCTCTATCCACTGAGCCTTATTAATAATAAAAGAATTATTAATTAATTATAGATAATAAATACATAATTCTCCTTCCACCTTTCAATCCAGGCTAATGGAATGCTAAATCCTGGGGTATTCAGCATTTATAGTACACGCTTTTTTCCAGCCTAGAGGAATTATTGTAAGTGATTCAAGTAATCCTTAGACCCACCAAAGATTGTCATTTTATAGGCTTATAGAAGAATCAGGAATATTCAGAAGATCATGTTTTTGTTCGTAAATGAAAACATGGAGGATCTGTGTGTTAAGGGATGGGAACTCCTTCTAGCAGTTGTGGGGAGCAAATAGCTATAATTTAAAATTTACTTGATTGTATAATAGGCTCACCTATTGAGGACTGGAAAGAATCTCAAAGATCTTCAAATTCATCCCTCTCAAATGAAGGAACAGGTCAGAGAGATTAAGTGACTTGTAAGTAGCAGATGGTACTTAGAATCCAAATTGAATGCTCTACTGTACCATACTTGACTCTCCTAGGTAGACTATTCCCAGGTGTAAAGGTTAAAAAGGGTGGTCGCCAAATTGTAATAAATACAATTAAATTAAAAATTAAATTATGAGGTTGTTAGTAGCTTTATTATAGCAAAGTAGTGAGAGTAAAGAGAGGGAAATGTAGGAAAGAGGTAGGGAGCAGTTTAGCTAAGTACCCTAATTGCTAATCCAATGAAATGAAGTTGGCCTCAACAAAATTTCAATCTCCAGTGAGAAGAGCGCAAAAGTCTCTTCAGCAAGAGTCCCCAGAGTAAGCATCTCCCTTCAGGTTGAGTCACAAAGCAAAACTGTGCCAAGCAAGGGTCTCTTCAGCTTGAGTCACCAATGC
This sequence comes from Gracilinanus agilis, assembly GCF_016433145.1. Taxonomy (NCBI): domain Eukaryota; kingdom Metazoa; phylum Chordata; class Mammalia; order Didelphimorphia; family Didelphidae; genus Gracilinanus; species Gracilinanus agilis. The sequence continues at coordinate 571,018,917 of NC_058131.1, forward strand.
AAGAATCTGAATCCAAATCTGAGAATCCCGCAGCAAGAACCACCAGGGCAAGAGAGTGAGTCCCTTCAACAAGAGTAACCAGAGCAAGAGAGGCCGAACAGTTGCTGGGCCCCCACTTATACGCAGTTTTCTCCACTCATTGGCTCTCCACATCACATTTCAGGAACCAATCATAGTTCCTTAATTTGTCTGGCACTGCCCAGTAGGGCAGTGTCTGTGGGTTCAATTTCCTGTCTCTGAGTGTGTGAGTTTTCTTTCTTTGTACTTGCAATCAATGATAAAGGATCTCAAGTTCCTGAGTGATTAAATTAAAAGAGAGAGGAATTCCAAATCCCTAATTAAGTTAAAACAAAGAGAGTGTTAATTCCCTTTTCACAATCTCCCCAGTGATTTTATTGGGAGACAAGCATGTTGAAATCTCCCCATCTGAGGGTTTTGGGAGATTAACATGCCTAGTCTCCCCAATGAATCATTTCAAAAAAAAAGAAAAAGAAGGAAGGAGGGAAAGAAAGAAAGAGAGAGAGGGAGGGAGGGAGGGAGGAAGGAAGGAAGGAAGGAACCCTAAATGGAGTCACAAAGAGTCAGACATGACTGAAACAAATGAGCAACAATAACAAAAAATTATTGGGAAATATTTCCCTCCATCTTATTTTTCCCGTTTATCCTTCTTTTTCTCTCTTTTCAGCCTTTCCCTGTTCACAATATTTTTGCTTCTGTTTACCTACCTCCCAGAGTTCCTCTTCCTTTTTGTCTGTCCCCTTCTTAAGGAAGTGTTTCCTAACATCAGGCCTAAATTTGCCTTTTTATATTTTCTACCCATGGCTCCTAGTTCTACATAGTAGGGCCAAAGAGAACAAGTCTAATCCCTCTTCCATATAGTAGTTTTTTTTTTGTTTTTTTTTTAAACCCTTACCTTCTGTCTTGGAGTCAATACTGTATATTGGCTCCAAGGCAGAAGAGTGGTAAGGGTAGGCAATGGGGGTCAAGTGATTTGCCCAGGGTCACATAGCTAGGAAGTGTCTGAGGCCAGATTTGAACCTAGAATCTCCCGTCTCTAGGCCTGGCTCTCAATCCACTGAGCTACCCAGCTGCCCCCCATATAGTAGTTTTTCAGATAATTGAGGATGGCTATCATGACCCCCCAAACCTTTTTTTTCTGTGCTAAGCAATCTCATTCCTTCTAATGATCCTGCTAAGTCATGGATGCAGGCCCTTCACCATCTTAGTTGCCCTATTTTGGATGCTCTCCAAAGTGGTATCCCAGTTGGGCACAATCCTCAGATCTGGTTTGATCAGGGTAGAATACACTAGGACTAAGACCTCCTACTTACTGGATGCTATGTCTCTTGATGCAGCTCAAGACTGCATTAAATTTTTTTTGGTTGCTCTATCACACTGATGCAGTTTATGGAGCTTGCAGTCCACAAGAACTCCAAGAGGCTAGCCATATAAATTCTATTTTGTACTTCTAAAGTCAATTTCTTAAAGCTAAGCACAGGATTTTAAACTTAATGCAATTAAGTTTCATCTTAGAGTCAGCACAATATTTTAACCCATCAAGATTTTTTGGTTATCTAGTGTGCGGTATATGAACTGTTAAGTGACATAGTGGATAGAGCATTGGGCCTGGAGTCAAGAAGATTCATCCTCCTGAGTGCAAATCCAGCTTCAGATACTTACTGGGCAAGTCACTCAACCCAGCTTGCCTCAGTTTGCTCATCTGTAAAACAAATTGGACAAGAAAATATCAAACCATGCCAGTATCTCTGCCAAGAAAATCCCAAATGAGGTCACAAAGAGTCAGATATCATTGAAAAATGGCTGCACAGCAACACCTGCGTTATATAGCTCTCCTAGCTTAACGTCATCTGAAAATAAGATAAGCTTGTTGTCTTTGCTTTGAAACAAGTCATTGATAAAATGTGAAATAGCACAGATCTTTGAGGCTTCCCACTGAAAATCTTCTTTCAAGTTGCTGTGGAAGCACTGATGATCCCCTCTTTGAATCCCATCATTCAACCAGTTCTGAATCTAACTGCATTACCATGTAGCTCAGTGGTGGAATTCCCTCGACTACTTCCATAAGAACACCATGATTTTAATTAACAATATGATAAATTTGGAATTTTAAATTTGGCTCATAGTGTTACTAGGTATAACCTACATAAACAAAAGCTCTTTGGGCTGGAGGGATCTTCAATAAAAAAGTTTATTAAGTACTGATCTTGACCCCAACTCCTCATCTTTCTGACAAAGATAGCATAAGATATCCTATCAAATGCTTTGCTAAAACCTAGTGAAGCTAAATTTCCAGCATTTTCTTGATCTCCCAGTTCAATAATCCTGTCCAAAAAGGAAATGAGGTTAGTCTAGTGTGACCTGTTCTTAATAAAGCCCTACTGGGTCTTTGTGATCACTGTGTCCTTATCTAGAAGTCTACTAACCAACCCTTTAAAAATACCCTACCTCAAAGAAGTGTTATCAGGATCATATGACATAATATTTATAAAGTACTATATAAATGGAATCGTTATTTCTTATCATCCTTGCCTTTTCTTCAATTCCTTTTTAGCCAATTTCACTTAATGGTCATTTACTAAATACCTACTATGTATAAGGCACTGAACTCTACTCAGATCTTTTTTTTTTTCAACCCTTAACCTTCTGTCTTAGAATTGATACTAAGTTATGTTCCAAGGCAGAAGAGTGATAAAAGGCGAGGCAATTGGGGTTAAGTGACTTGCCCAGGGTCACACAGCTAGGAAGTATCTGAGGCCAAATTTGAACTGAGGACCTCCCATTTTCAGATGAGGTTCTCTATCTACTGAGCCACCAAGCTGCCCTTTGAGCAAATATTTGAAACATGCTTAGTACAGTGCCTGCCACATAGTAAACATTTCTATATATCCTTATTTTCTTCCTCTTCCCCTCGTATTTGTACTGAATGAGGCTGTATCTATGGACACCCACCTGGTGGACCTGTACAGTTTAAGGTGGAAGTGGGGGACAGAGGTGAAGGAAAAAGAAAGCTTTCAAAGAAACTAGACCAGACAGCAGGATGAGTTGGAGGAAACTAGAGGGCTGCAGGGGGAGCTAGAATTACATTGATTGACTAGAGTCGGCTAGAAGGCAGCTTAAAAACAGGGATCAACTGGTTAGTTTAAAAAGCACAAATAAAGCAAATTATCATGTATGGATTTAGGAAGCCAATCTGCCTCGGTCTCTAAAGCTTCCAGAGAATAATTGAGCTGCAGAAAAGAGAATGTCCTCTGACTGTGATTCCTAACCTAAAAGGAGCTTGAAAACCCTGGGGGATCTGGCAGTTATTTTAAGGAGTGAACAATAGACTATGTGGTAGAGGAGGAAAAAAAGGAAGGAAATAAGCATTTATTGAGCACCTATTATGTGCCTGATACTCACGACAACCTTTAAAAGACTTTGTTGTTTAGCCATGACTTACTCTTCATGACTCCATTTGAGATTTTCTTGGCAAGGATACCAGAGCGGTTTGCCATTCCCTTCTCCAGTTCATTTTATAGATGAGGAAACCAAGGCAAACAGGGTTAAAGGACTTGCCCAGGGTCATACAGATACTAAGTGTCTAAGGTTAGATTTGAACCAAGGATGATGTCTTCCCGACTCTAAGCCTGGAACTCTATCTACTGTGCCACCTAGCTGTCCCTTTTACTAGATTAGATGCTATTATACCCAATTTACAATTGAGGAAACTGAGACAAGTAGAGCTTAAGTAAGTTGCTTAAGGTCACAAAATATAGGTGTCTGAGGTCAGATCAGATTAGAATCCAGGACCTCCCATCTCTCTCTCTCTCTCTCTCTCCATATTTATATATGTGTATGTGTATACATACATATATATGTATGCATATATATATATATATTTTTTTTTAAGGCAGAAGAATGGTAAGGGCTAGGCAGTTGGGGTTAAGTGACTTGCCTAGGGTCACATAGCTAGGAAGTGTGTGAGGCCAGATTTGAAGGGGTCTTAGAAAACATTTAGTCTAGTTCTCTCATTTTACAGATGAGAAAATTGAGGCCCATAAAGGTGATTTTCCCAAATGATAATTAAATACAACCACTGGGAACCAAGCCGTCTATCCCTACCCAAACTGTGCCTGTATATATATATATATGTTTCCCACTGTGTCAACAGGTTGGGCCCTGGAACAAAGATGTGTCAGTCATGTTCCTATGATTGCAGAAGAAGGGTGTCCTCTTGGGGTTAGGAATAGAGAATGATATATCTGTTTATGGATATGAGAAAGGAGGCAGGCTGGCCTGAGCTGGTCAGATTATAAAACAAAGATGTTGCCTAAACAGATTTTTTTTGTTTTTGTTTTTTTTAAATCCTTACCATCTGTCTTAGAATCAGTATTGTGTATTGGTTCTAAGGCAAAAGAGAAGGAAGAGCCAGGCAATGCGGGTTAAGTGACTTGTCCAGGATCACACAGCTAGGAAGTGTCTGAGGCTAGTTTTGAACTCAGGACCTCCTATCTCTGAGGTTGGCTCTCAATCCATGACCTACCCAGCTGTCCTTCTGAGTGGAATTTTGAAAAATAATGAGAATTTTTTTAAGAGGTGGAAGTTATCTGGGAGTGAGTTCCAGGCATGGGGGATAGTGTGCAAAGATGTGATAATGGGAGAAGGAGTTTTTGGAGCAAAAAGCAGCAAGAAAGCTGGTTTGACTGTACTACAGAGTACTGAAAAGGGAATAATATATAAGGTTAGAAATATAACTGGGGACGGGCTATGAAAGAGAAGCTTATATTTGATCCTAAAAGCAGCAGGGAGCCATTGGAGTTTATTGAGTAGGATAGTGGCACAATTAGAACTGTACTTTAGGAATATATGGCCACCTGTTGTAAAGGGAATTCTCCTGGATTTGTGATATACTAGGTGGCCACTGAAATCTCTTCCAACTTTGACATTTCATAGTTCTCTAATTAATAATGATTTAGAGAATTTTCATAACGTTATAGATAGTCAGAAAGACTGCCTGACAGATACAGATGGATGGATAGATAGATAGATAGATAGATGGATGAATGGATGGATGGATAAACAGATATAGATAAAATCAGAAAGACAGACAGATAGATAAATGGATGGATGGATAGACAGATAGCATCAGAAAGATAAACAGACAGACAGATATACTTATTTTTTTAACCAAAAACTGTCTGCTCATATCTTTTGACCATTTATCAATTGGGGAATGGCTCACTTGGGCAGGGGATAGAGTGCCAAGCCTGAAGTTAAGGAGATTTATCTTTCTGAGTTCAAACTAGGGTTCAGACACTTACTAGCAGTGTGAACCTGGGCAAGCCTTTGCCTTAGTTTCCTCGTCTGTAAAATAATTGGAGAAGGAAATGGCAAACTACTCCCGTGTCTTTGCCAAGAAAACCCCAAGAGGGGTCATGACCAATTGGACCCCACTGAAATGGCCAAACAGCAACATACCTGCCTTCTGCCTTACAAACTCCGTTCCTCATTCTGAGCTCTCTGAGTAGGCCCAGTTGTCTAATATTTGTCCCCCTGTTACCTCTCCTATTGGCGTTCTAAGTCCCCAAGTTCCCTCACTTCTCCCTCTTCTGAGCAACCCAACAGTCTTTCAAAAAAGGAAACATCCAACGTCCTTCCTCTGGTCCAGGTTCTTCCTGCTCCACTCACTCAAAGGCTTTTCCTCTGGGTTAGTAATTCCTCTATTTACCAACTTGACTTCTCCAAATGAGTCAAACCTTTATTCTTTTTCATGTTTTGGAACCAGCCAAGAGAATGAAACACAGGGTAAACAAAGCGAAGCAGGTTTATTCACACTTTTCAAAGCATGTTCACACACATTCTCAGGGCTACTCACAATACCTCTGGTTGTCAGTAGAACTGAAAGGATTACACACTCCTGATTTAGAACAGAAGGAAAGTGAGGCCTTGCTAGAGAGGATAAGTCACTTACCCAAATTTTCCCAGTAGAAAAGTCACAGAGGCTGGTCTCTTGAATTGTGTGATTAGACTTTTTTTTCCCAGCAGTAAAGAGGTTCATGATTTTATATATTTAAAAATTCTGCCAGAGAAGGTGAATTTCCTTTCTTGCTGGATGTCTAGCAACAAGAGGCAAGAAGATGACCAACTGACCTGAGGATATTTGTGTGTGCTTGTATAAATATGTATATATATACATATATATACACATAAATACACACACACATATATGTGTAAATATATTTCCCCATCACGATCTGACTTCATGTGATGCTCCCTCGGTACAGGGGTTCATAGCAGGATTCTGGGGAGTCCTACAAGTTGCTCTGGATATCCTGGCTTAGCAGTAGATGACCCACAGAAGAGAATTTTGGAGGTGTTTTTGTTTTTATTTTAAAGTGAGGAGTTGACTTCCCAGCTGATGCCTTTTCTTCCCTGAGGCCCACAGAGCCACAAGTCCCAGCTTGGCCCCTTAATGATGGGGCTGGGTGGGGCCCCTCTCCACTGCTCCTTCAGACTAAGCTGGTGAAACAGGGATTGGAACAGGAGCCCTGGAGCCTAGGGGAAGAGCAAGAGATGTGAGGGAAANTCTCTCTCTCTCTCTCTCTCTCTCTCTCTCTCTCTCTCTCTCTCTCTTTCCTTGGGCAAATTATATTGCCTCTCTCTGGGATTCAGTCCACTTCATTTGCAAGATAAGGTGACTAGACTATTGGACTTCTAAGGTCCTTTCCAGCTCTAGCATTCTGGAAGTTATACTTTTTTTCAAAGGACTCCACAAATCCATTATTTCTCTTTGTCCTCACAGTGACTCAGAGGGCCAGGTGGAGACTGAGGTTGGTATTCTCTTTTTAGAATAAGGAAAGAGGCTGAAAAAGATTAAGTGACTTGAGAAAAAAGTCATATGGTGGGAACTTGAATCCTGATTTTCTGACTCCAGAGACTAGTATTCTTCCCCTTATATCACACTGACTGGTAGAAAAGCATAATCTAAAGAGGCAATTAGTCAACCAGCCAATTCCCATTGATTGTTTGTGGGTGGCCCAACCTGGGCACCCTCCCAAATCCTTCTAGGCCAGGAGTAGTTGGAGAAAAGAGCTTCCAATTCTGAACAAAAGAATCCAACCAAAAAACCAAAAAGGAAGGCATAGTGGCTTTGGTGGGGAAGCCTGAGTTCAGGGTTCTAAAGCAGGAGCCACTGAAGCTGCTATTTCCTTGTACTAGGTCCCCGTTAACTCAGAGGCTCCTCCTTCTTAACCTTCACACCCCATTATCATTTCTGTCACCCTAGGTCATTTCCAGCTAAGAATTCCATCAGGCATTCAGTGTAACCCCTATGTCAAGGGCTCCCTACTAACACTTAGAGGATATAAAATATCTTTCACTTAATTCACTTATCAGACACCTCTCACTTCTCTAGTGTCCAGGCAAAACTGGAGAACATCAGTATCTGTCCATCTCCCCAAAGTGACTATCAGCTCCCTTTATAAGCACTCAAGCTCACAAAGCTTCCAAACAGTTATTGATACAAGACATGGAAAAGACTCAAATTCAAATTCACTGAAAGTCAAGGCCCTCTTTCCTTTCCCTCCCCTTCCTGTGAGTCACTCCTCCAGAGATCCCTTCAGTTTATACCTACCTAGAGGGACTAAATCAACTTAGATCATGATCTCTTAATAGAGATCTATTTAAAATAGAGGTCTATTTAGCAGATAGGGAGTCTTATCAAATTATTGTTTTTGTGTACCTTCCCCTACTGTGGTTACCCCTGGGATTTCCCTTAGAATATAGGTACAAATGTGTAAGCCTTGACATTCCTCTGCCTAAATTGTAATACTCGGTTCCAATCCAGCCTTTCCCTCTGTGTTGTTTATGCTGAGACATGCTGCTTGGCATATAAAAAGATCACTCGGTAGTTTATCCCTGGGTTGTTCCAGCCAAGACTTTTAGTCCCCAATAGTCCCTGTGCATTTCTTAGTTGGCAAAATGATACAGCAATATCTATTCTACTGTGTACCTCAGAGGTCAGGGATACTTGGACCCAAAGGTGACTGTGTAGCTAGAAAATACACTTTGTTCTCATATAAATATCCTTCTCCTAATAAAACAGATGATTTGAACTGTTAGCAAGTGTGTGTTCCTGGCTGGCATGTTCCCTGGCTCCACTTTCAGAATCTGAGAAAGCTTCTCAGGTCAACTGATGAAGCTGGGTAGAATCAGTATCCTCCTTATGCAGTCAGACCCTGCATCACAGTCTCTGACTTAAGGCACGGGGTCCTGGGGAGCACCCCAATAAGAAGAGGAAATTTAAGGCTGACTGCTCCCTGTTGGGGGCAGCAAGGTGGTTCAGTGAATAGAGTGCTGGTTCTAGAGTCAGGAAGACTCCTCTTTCTGAGTTCAAATCCAGCCCTGGACACTAGTAATAGTAATAGCTATGTGACCCTGACTGAAACGATGGAACGACCTCCCTGTCAGTGCTCCTCCCGTGGGGGTCCTGAGTTGTTCTTTCATGGGCAGCTATCCTCTAATTCGTGCCCTCCATCATTGTTTCATTGCTCTGATGCATCTCTGTCTCCTCTGTTTGGGTATCATGCAATTCCCACACTCCCCAAACTTCAGCTCTCCTCCAGCAGATGGTACCTGCTTATCTCTCCAGAGTCCAGCTCTTGAGCAGAAGCCCCTGAGAAATTTCTTGTGTTTTAGCTCTTTTAGACCTCCAGGCCAGGTTCCCTCCAGTCTTTTGAAATCTTCCTTTTTTATTTTCTTTTAAAATGCCCAGCCTGAACCTTCCATAAATGGGTCTGTGAGCATTTCATTAGAATGCTGAGCAAAAGTTCCTGTTTTTCTCTGAATCACTTCTTGCCGAGACCATCCCTTTTGTTTATGGCCTCCCACAGGGATGGGCAGCGTGCCTCCTCCTTGCATCAGCACCTCTTACTGAGTCTCGGGGCTTAGAGGGAGCCCTCCTACTCCCATTTCATTTATCTTTCTACTGTCAGTCTTTCTCCAGGGTGGCTGGGCTCAGTTATGCAACTTACCCAGGCTCCTTCTCCAAAACTCTCCAATGAGGAGAAGAGAATGACCAAGTTGGTTTCCTCTCATGACACTTGGTCCCTAGCCGGGGAAACAGGCAACTCAAACTGGAAGCAAAGACCCTGCACTGGAGGCAAAGATTTATATCATTAGCCAGAAGGAGCAGAGGAGAGATAGAAATGCAGCAGAGCAAAGAAACAATGATGGAGGGTGTGATTTAGAGGAGAACTGCCCATGAAAGAACAACTCATTGGAGTAACTGACCAGATTATTGTTATTCGATCATTTCAGTCATGTCCAACTCTTCATGACACCATTTGGGATTTTCTTGGCAAAGATCTTGGAGTGGTTTGCCATTTCCTTCTCCAGCTCATTTGACTTATGAGGAAACTGAGGCAAACAGGGCTAAGTGACTTTCCCAGGGTCACATAGCTAGCAATGATCTGAGGCTGGATTTGAACTCAGGAAGATGAAGCTTCCTGATTCCAGAACCCGAACTTTATCCACTGAACCACCTAGCTGCCAGGGAGGAGTCAACATCAGATTTCCTTCCCTTATAGGGATGCTACCCAAGACTCTGCTGTAAGTCAAAGACTGATATACAGAGTCTGATTATGTTAGCAGGATGCTCATTCTATCCAGTGTTATCAGTTGAACTGATAAGCTTTCTCTGAGATGCTGAAAGTTCAGTTAAAGTTTTCGAAGTTAATGTTATACGCTACAAATAGACAGAGAAAAATCAATGTATTTTCTTTGTCTACAATAATAATTTACTTTTTAAAAATTCTGGTCTGTTGGTAGAGACCTAGTCATTGACTTCAGAGAGATCTCTATTTATCTACAGGGAGGTAGAAGACATTTTGTGAGTTCATTCTCATATACCTATGGGGGAAAAAGACATCTAGGATGTAGTTGGGTGGCTCAATGGATAGAGATCCAGGCCTAGAATCAGGAAGACCTGGGTTCAAATCTGACCTCAGATACTTCCTATCTGTGTGACCCTGGGTAAGTCACTTGACCCCCATTGCCTACCCTTACCACTCTTCTGCCTTGGAGCCAATACACAGTATTGACTCCAAGACGGAAGGTAAGGGTTTAAAAAAAAAAAAAGAATCAATACCAAGTATTATCCAGTTCATTATTCCTTTGAGTACAATAGTATTCCATCACCAGCAGATACCACAATTTGTTCAGCCATTCCCCAATCGAAGGACATTCCCTCATTTTCCAATTTTTTGCCACCACAAAGAGTGCGGCTATCAGTGTTTTTGTACGAGTCTTTTCCCTTATTATCTCTTCGGGGTACAAACCCAGCAATGCTATGGCTGGATCGAAGGGCAGGCATTCTTTTATAGCCCTTTGGGCATAATTCCAAATTGCCATCCAGAATGGTTGGATCAATTCACAGCTCAACCAGCAATGCATCAAAGTCCCCATTTTGCCACATCCCCTCCAACATTCACCACTTTCCTTTGCTGTCATGTTAGCCAATCTGCTAGGTGTGAGGTGGTACCTCAGAGTTGTTTTGATTTGCATTTCTCTAATTATAAGAGATTTAGAAAGGCATCTAACAACTCAGAGTTTGTTCTTTTGAAAAACAATAAAAAAAATACCTAACAAGACAACCTCTTCAGATGGATTTTCTGAGGAGCATCTTTTGGGGTTGTGGCAGAGTGAACTGATCTAAATCTGTACTTCCTTCTTTTCATCCCTTTGCTGGGAAAGAAGATTCTGGCCTCCACTCTCTGTCCTAGATGAGCTCTTACACCAGGAAACAGGCCTTCTATTCTTCACCAGCCAGGGTACAATGTAGTGAAACGGGGAGGGAGCTTGCCTCATTCTGTCTTGTATGCAACAAGCTAACTTAGTAGCACCATTTGTGATAGGGAATCAATAAATTAACAAGCATTTATGAAGTATCTCCAGGGAAAAGAAAGAGAAAAATGAGACTGCCCCTATCCTCAAGGAGTTTATGGTCTACCGGGATAGATGCCTGGTTACCCAGACAAACAAACAAACAAACAAAAAACCACAAGATGGGGGCTTCCAACGAGTAGCTGGAGGAATTAGGAAAGTTTCCATGGAGAAGCTGAGACCCCCAAATCAAGGACACGCAGCTAGGAAGTATCTGGGCTCTGATTTGAACCCAGGTCTTCTTGACTCCAGCCCTGGCACTCTATCCACTGTGCTATCTCTCTAGCCCTGGAAGATATTTTGGAGGTAGAATGGGCAAGATTTAGAAACCAATTGGCCGTGTGAGGTGAGGGAGAATGAGGAATCGAGGATGACTCCAAGGCTGAGAACCGGGGTCTCTAGGACAATTAGTGGTTTCCTTGGCAGAATTATGGGAGATTAGGGAAAGGATGGTTTGGGGAGAAATGATATGAAGCTCTGTTTTGAATATGAATTTGATATTCCTATGGGACATCCAGTTGGAAGTGCCCAATAGGCAGTCTGTGGTGTGCAAATGAAGCTCGTGAGAGAGATTAGTGCTAGATGGATGGATTGGGAATCATCTGGGTAGAGATCATAATGAAACCTTTGGGAGTTGATAAGGTGCCTGAGAGATAACGTAGAGAAAGGAGAGAAGAGAGCCCACGACAGAATCTTGGGTTATAGCCAGAGATAAGGGCAGGGATAGAATCGGGAAAAGAAGGCTCAAGAGTGGTTCGGGCAGGTTGTGAATGGAGAGAATGATGGGATCCCAGAGTGGAAGTCCACGGCTCGGTCTTGGAGGTTGGGTAGCTCTATGAGACGGGGAGATCTGGCATATATGGTAGAATGAGATGGAGAAGGGAGGCGATGGTTAGCCCATCCCCAAGCTCTAGATGGAACGTGGCTCCTGGCATTTGGAAGGATACCTACAAGACCCCTCACTTCTGGGTATTCTGCTGCCTCTGTCAGTGCTAGCTGGGGGGCTTCTGGACGGGGAAGCAAAGAGTCCTTTTTTAAAAGACAGCTTTGGAGAGGGTTATCCGACCTCACTCTGAATGCTCTGGGGGGGAAGGGGGGCTCCCCAGACTCCTGCCAATTTGTTCCTTTGAGGCCTCGTTGTCCCCTGGCTGGGCTCCTTCTCCTACCCACCCATCCCTCTCCCAACACAGACATACACACATGTTTGCCCACTCTGTGAAAATTCTGAATAAACATTTGACCAGCCCTGGGCCTGCCCCTTCACCCTGGAACAACACAGCACCCATTGTTCCAAGAACAGACCCCTCTGTGCTAATGTCTTTTGTTCCTGACATTTCAGTATGGGTTTAGACAGGCTGGGGGACACCCCATGCCCTCCGGGCTCCTTCTTGATACAGTTGGAAAGAAGGCGCCAGAAGGTAGGGAGACAAGCCCACGGGGGTGGCAGGACCCAACGGCCCGGGCTTGGGGTAGAGAAGCCCTCCCTCTTGGAAGGAGGGTAGACGGGCTGTCGCCAGGCAGGGCCTGGGTTGCCGCCTGGCTGTGCCCGCGTGGGCTCGGCCCGGGGGCCCCTGGGAAAGAAATACCCACGGGTCTGAATGACATTAGCCACGACAGCCTGGCAGGACTGACATGGGAGGTATTGTTCCAGGGCACAGGAACCCTTTGGGGCAGACAAGAAAGAGACTCGGGGAATGCTCCGACCGCAGAGATCCGAGGACTGTGCCTCCCTTCTTTGCCATTATGCCCTGAGATAAAGCCGGCGACAGCACTTGATAAAGCGTCTGTCAGAAGCTTTTTTGGTCTGGACAGACTCTTCTGTTCAAAGCTGTTCCCAAAGGGGAAACAAGGCCTGGAATGTCACAGGGACATTCTTGAGATGCTTGTCCCCTCTTTCTGGGGTCTCTGCCTGTCCCAGGGCCCTGGATTCAGCAGGGCCAGAGGAAAGAGAGAAAGAACAAGGCCCCGGGTCTTTTCCCAGGCCTTCTTCATGGTAGACAGTACTGTAGCAGGGGCAGGATTTGCTTTAGTCAAGGCTGTAAAGATCCAGAAATTTTTGCTTGATTTGCGGATCTGCCGGCTCTCTTTCACAATCTTTTTTTTTAATTCTTCTAAACCTGCCACTCTGGGCCTTTAACTTCAACGATCTCATGTCACCTCACTGTGAGTCTCTCTCTGGCTCCCAAGAGTCTCTGAATTTTAAACAACCATTAAAAAGGAAAGAAGAAGCCAAAGAAATTAGTTTTTCATAGTAAAATTGCTAATTCCCTGGGCTGGAGTGGATAAAGAAATAATAAAGAAGGATGGGAGCTTAAAAATTAATAAAATGTTAGAATGGGCAGTTAAGTAGCATAGTAGATAGAGCTCCAGGCCTGGAGCCAGGAAGACCTGGGTTCAAACCTGACCTCTGATACTTCCTAGCTATGTGACACTCTGGCCAGTTGCCTCGCTCTTGCCTTTCCTCTGTCTTAGAATTGACACTAAGACAGAAAGTAAGTGTTTAAAAAATAAAATATTAGAAATGGAAGGGACTTAAAGATCAGAACAATCTAATTCAGTCCCTTTAATTTATAAATACAAGATCTAAGGCCCAGAAAGAAGTGATTCGTTCAAGGTCTCACAACTAGTCATCAGGACTAGGACTTGAACTTGGATCTTTTTACTTTCAATCCAATGTTCTTCGTTCCTCTAAAAATCCTTCAATTCGTGACAGAAAGGCCCCCTCTCATCCTACCTCCATATGGCATCAGATAGCAAAGAGGCCTTGGCAAAATCGTGACATCTGTAAAGTCTGTGTGACCCTCTTTCAAATAGACTAGCACAGATTTTAGATACTATTCTGTTTCTTTAAGAGGGAATGGAATCTGAGGGAATTGGAGTTTAATGATCATTCTGAAAAGAGTTAACTGACATTAAGAAACACTGGGTGATGGAATTGTGCTTTGGCTACAGGAGGGGAATGGGAGGAGGGGAAGGAAAGAACATGAATCATGTAACCATGGAAAAGTATTCTTAATTAATTAATTATATAAAACTTTTCAAATAAAAAAATAGAGAATTTTTTTAAAAAAGAAAGAAAGAAACACTGGATGAAGCAGAGGGAAAAAAATGACCAAGTAAGCCTCTTTCCCCAAGAGAGACTGAGTTAACTGTCATCTTTTTGGGGGGGAGCGAGGAGGCAGGATTTAAAGAGACTTTTTGAGTGGATTGAGTTTAATTCTCCTCCTGTGGAGAAAATGTCCTGTAGAGACGAGAACCTCATCAGAAATATTTTTGAGATTTTGACTGCCATGTTGAGAGAGTTGATGGGTGGAGTAGTGGTTTCAGGGCCTGTGGAGAAGTCAGCAGTTGCAACTGATAGACGTAACGCCAGCTGTGATCTTTCTCCTAGATAACACCGTTGTTGAAATATTTAAATAGGTCCTTGTATTGTTTGTTACGCTGTCAATAAATTGTACAGTCAGTAAAATTGATGCTAATTTAATAAGCCTTTGAGCTTTGGGTATTTGAGACCGAGAGGAAAGGAAGCTTATGGGAAAAGCAGCTTCTGTTTTATTTATAAATGGGTTATGGACTGATAGCTAATGGATTAGTGAAAGAAATTCTACCTTTCTATTAATTTATGAAGGAATATCAGAACAGAATATCCTCCCTAAAGCTCTACTCTATCCTGTCTATCGGGCATCTCAAATGAGAGTTCCATACCTATCTAAAACTTAATGTGGGGGAGAAGGAAAGAACATGAAATATGTAACTATGGGAAAATAGTCAAAATAAAAACTTTAAAAAATAAAAATAAAAAATAAAACTTAATGTGACTAAAATCGAACTCATGATCCTTCACCCTAAATTCTCCCCTCTTCTGAGTAACTCTTTTAGCATCCTGAACATCATCATTTTCATCTAGCAGGATCACCACCTTGGCATCATCTTTGATATCCTCCTTGCTTCCTCTCTTACCTCCTTTATCCAATCAGTGGTCAAGTCCTGTCCATTCTACTTCATAACATCCCTCCTAGGCACTTCTCTGACCCTGCCATCACTCTGATGCAGACCTGTATCCCCTTACTGGACTACTGAAATAGCCTTCTAGTTGGTTGCCTGCCTTAAGTCTCTCCCCAACTCCAGTCCATCTTCTGCTCAGCTGTCCTACTGATCTTCCCAAATCACAAGGCTGACCCATATCCCCTCACCACCACCCCCCATCATATACCTTATTCAATCAACTCCAGTGGCTCTCTAATACCCCCAGGATCAAAAGGAAAATCTGTCTATTCTTTTAAAAAAATTTTTTTTTCTGTTTGATATTCAAATCCCTTAATTGCCTGGCTTCCTCCTAATTTTCCAATCTTCTTACACCTGACTCACCCTCAAGTAACATACTTAACTTGTATGTAATCCATACGGTGATCCAATAACTGTAATCCAGTTAACACCGGCTTCTTTGCTGTTCCTTGAACAAGACACTCCATCTCCCAAAACTGGGCATTTTCTCTTGCTTTCTCCATGCCTGGAATTCTCTCCCTCTTCATCTCTGCTTCCTAGCTTTCCTGGCTTCCTTCGGGTCTCAGCTGAAGTTCCACCTACTGAACAAAGCCTTTTTTCAGTCATTGTCCCTTCCCTCTGAGACTATCCTCAGTTTATCCAGTCTATCTCTTATATGCAAGAAGTTGTTCGTGTGTTGTCTTTCCTTTAAGCTCAAAGCTTGAGAAATCAGAATTCCTTTGAGTGATTATAGATCTCTTTAAGGAGACTCTAATGTCTGACAGCTTGGTATAATCAGCACAATGTTATCCATGTGTTCTTGGGATAACTTTGCTTAGAGATCTTGATATACTTTCTTTTTTTTTTTTTTAAATCATTACCTTCTGTCTTAGAATCAATGCTGAATATTGATTCCGAGGCAGAAGAGTGGTAAAGGATAAGGAATAGGGCTTAAGTGACTTGCCCAGGATTACACAGCAAGGAAGTGTCTGAGG
This sequence comes from Gracilinanus agilis, assembly GCF_016433145.1. Taxonomy (NCBI): domain Eukaryota; kingdom Metazoa; phylum Chordata; class Mammalia; order Didelphimorphia; family Didelphidae; genus Gracilinanus; species Gracilinanus agilis. The sequence continues at coordinate 571,034,837 of NC_058131.1, forward strand.
TCAAATTTGAACCCAGGACCTCCTATCTGTAGGCCTAGCTCTCAATTCACTGAGCCACCTAGATGCCCCCTTTATTTTTCTTTTTTTAAAAACCTTTACCTTCCATCTTGGAGTCAATATTGGGCATTGGCTAGGGCTCGTGTACACAATACTGTATATTATAAGGGCTAGGCAATGGGGGCTAAGTGACTTGCCCAGGGTCACACAGCTGGGAAGTGTCTGAGGCCAGATTTGAACCGAGGACCTCCCATCTCTAGGCCTGGCATTCAATCCACTGAGCCACCCAGCTGTCCCCCCCTCCACACCTTTCTTTAAATTGGTTTTATCCCTTACTATTCTCTGTTTTTTTTTAGATGATCCTGCTCATAATTGGCCATCATCTTTCTTAGATTTAATTATTTTTAAAGATAAAATTGTGTTTTCCATATTAGAGGTATCTAAAAGTGGAATGGACTGGTTCAAGAAGTGAAAGGATACCCTTCCTTGGAGGTCTTCAAGAGGAGACCAGATGACTATTTGTCAAGTTTATTATAGTGATGATTGCATTCATGTATGGGTTGGCCTAGATGACTGCTGATGGATTAATTCTTTGTCACTTCTAACTCAGATTCTATAATTCTATGTTTGCCTTAAAACTTAAGTAAATAATTCATGTAGAAAAATATATGATGGAGGCGTTAGTATATGTAATTGAGAAAATAAAATATCTTTTGAAAAGAATTATTGAGGAAGAATATATGTTGAAAATTGTCATTACATTAAATTTGGAAAATAAAATATCTTTGAAAAAAGAATTAATGAGAAAGTAAATCAGTAGCAGGTGAAGAGGAATGATGGTTGATGTGCTTGTCAACTGGTATGTATGTAGCTCAACTGATCCCATCAAGGCTACATGTAACGTCATTTCTAAACCTTGCTACAGCTGTCTTTAGCACTCTGTAGCCCTCCAATTCTGTTCTCCTTCTGCCTCTGAGATCCTTCCCTCTTACCTAACCCTCAATATTCACCCGATCTCACTCCCTGCCCTACCTTGCTCTTGAAAAGTTCTCTGAAACTTAATTACACTGAGATATATCTGATCAGAGTTTCCATTGCTTTGCCCCTGCAACAAGGAGAAAACGTTTTGATTTTTACAAGAGGATAAAGCATTCATCTGAGGCTATACTTGAGAGTGCACCCAGCAAAGGTGGGTGGGTGCTCAGTTAGCATAGTAGTTCCTAAGAAAACAAACCCAAATTGTTGAATGATCAGAAGATCACCGTCTTTTCTTACTCTGGTTTTTTTTAGGAACTTTTCCCCTGGTTCCTGAAATCATATCGTGTAAATTCTACAAGATTGAACTTAGCATTAGGAAAAGCATTGTCTCATCCACAGGGATCACCAAAGAGCAAGAATTTTTCTCTCTTCAAATATTGACCTTTAGGTGGTGAGTGCCTTGGCTTTTCCGTTCAACCAACAACTCAGTGACAAGAGTCTTGAAGAATAGGGGTTTAAGTGGAATTAGGGTAAGGCAACGAGAGGGAAAGACCAGGATCTCTGGGCACCGGGATTGGGGATCAGTCCATTGCCACATTGCTGTGCCAGGACGTAGAAAACCTATGAGCAGCAAGATGGAGCATAACACTTTAGAAACTGGACAATAGGTTTAATTTGTTAGACCAGTCCTGTTAGACCGATCTCTTCCTATATAAGGGGCCACCAAATGAAATGGCACCTGGGTTACAGTTTCAAGGTTAAAACAGGAAGGTCAAACTAGCTAGGTGACTTAGTGAATGGAGTGCCGGGGAAACTCATCTTCCAGAGTTCAAATCTGACCTCAGACACCGACCCTGGGCAAGACACTTAATTCTGTTGGCCTTAGTTTCCTCATCTCTAAAAATGACCTGGGAAAGGAAATGGCAAACCCCTCTTGTATCTTTGCCAAGAAAATTCCAAATGGGGTCACGGAGAGTTGGACACAACTGAAATGATTGAACAACAACAATAAGAGTCATCAGAGATGAATATGTTTTCTACTTAATTCTACTTTTTAAAAAAAATCACAATTTTAATAACCTACTCAAATATGAACACTAGCTAGTTTTATGATTCTTTCTAATAAAATGCCCCATGTGATAAATAATATAGATGATATATTTTTGTATATTATTGCATCCACGTGTTTGTATTTAAATCTTATTCTAAATTTAAAACCCCACTGACTAATCTTCAGTTGTTCTCAATCACTGCTTAATTTTACCCTGGTTTTGTCTTAATCTTGAATAAAAATACAATTTCATAACTCTCTCTAAATTTTTCTTGGGGTTGAGCTCTCTGGGGCCTTGCCCCCACCTACTGCCCTCACCCTCACATCCACCAAATCCTTCCACACTTAGCTAATTCCCACCTTGGTAGCTTATAGTTTTCAGTGTCTTTTTTTTCCCACCTCCTTCCAGTTACCCAGTCCATGCCCTATCCACTCCAACCGCCATCAAAGTCAGACCCAGACTTGATGCTTCAAGTGTTAAAATGCCTATATCCTTTTAAAAAAAATCCTTGCCTTCTGTTTTAGAATCAATACTAAGTATTGGTTCCAAGGCAGAAGAGTGGCAAGGGTTAGGAAATTAGGATTAAGTGGCTTGCTCAGGATCACATACCTAGGCAGTGTCTGAGGCTAGATTTGAAGCCAGGACCTGGCTCTCAATCCACTGAGCCCCTCAGCTTATATCCTTTCTTGAACTATGATTTTATCCTCCTCTAAAAGTAGTGTGATATGATAGAAAGAGTTCTTCCCAGGTGTCCAGAAACATGATATCTAGTCATGGTTCTGCTAGCTTCTTCCTTTCTTCAGGGTCTTGGATTCTCGTTTATTAAACAGGTAATCTGTGAGGTCCCTTCCAGGTCTCACATTCTATGGGCATCTATTCATAGGGTCACTTCCCCTCCATCTTTGATCAGCTGTCAAAATATTCGGGTTCTTGCATCATTTCCTTTCCATGGATAGAAGGAGGAAGAGGAAAATCATGGCTAGTGTTTGCCAGCATAACTCCTAGGAGACCTGTTGTTTCTTCGAATCAGATGGCAATAATTTTCCCCACCTGACCTGTCTCTTAACCCGAGTTCTTTGTCCTGGGGAGCTGGAGCTGATGTTTACTGTTTCATTTCCATCTCCATACAGTCTACTTACTAAGGACAAGTCCCCTGGAGTTTTACAGCTTGGCCTCTGACACAGACCTCGCTCTTTTAAGGGAGCTTGGTGGGATCAAATCCCACACCACCTCACAACCAAACTTTTGCAAAGTTCTTTCGAGCAGGCTTTTAAACAGAGTTTGAAAGTGATTTCTCCACAGAGGGAGAAAAGGGAAGGGGCCGCCAAAGGGGATGTCAGTCTTCGATTATAGTTCCCAAAGGGCACCAACTGGGTCTTTGGGAGTTTGCTTTGCAGTTATGTGGTACCCAGAATCATTCCCACTGGTGCTTCCAATAGACTTTTCAGAGTGGAGGTGATGATGATAAAGGAACATAGAGGGAACCATAACCGAACTTAGTAGAAGAGGTGTAGATAATGTCATCTGGGGATGGGGATGGCCAGATGGCCCTTCAGAAAAATTGTGAAGAGATAGTCTTTGGTTTTTGGTTTGTTTCTTTTTTAATCATCCCAGGAGCCTTTCTACAGTCTTCCCTCCCTCCCTCCTTTGTCTGAACTCTGCTGATATTCTATGTGATCTTCAGTAAATTAGTCAACGGGCACGTAATGAGCATTTATTATGTTCCAGGAACTGTGCAAAATGTCGGGTATATAAAGAAAGTAAAAAACAAAACAAAACACAGTCTCTGCTTTCAAGAAGCATACATTCTATCGGGGCAGACAATATACAAATATCTAAGTATATTCAAGATGTGTTTATTGTGTTTAGTCATCTTTCAGTCACGTCTGACTCTTGTGACCCAGTCTGGGAGTTTCTCGGCAAAGATACCAGAAAGGTTTGCCATTTCCTTCTCCAGCTCATTTTACAGATGAAGAAACTGAGGAAAAAAGGATTAAGTGGCTTGTCCAGGACCACACTGAAAGTAAGTGTCTAAGGTTGGATTTGAACTAGGGTCTTCCTGATCCAGACCTGGTTCTCTATCCACTGTACCACTTAGCCACCATTTTCAAGGTGTAATAGAATGTATGAAAATAATCTGAAAGGGGAAATCACTCCTCAGAGCCTCCATTCCTCACCTGCAAAAGAGTTCATCAGTGGGGCCAGGGAGGAGAGAGGACAAGCCAAAGAAGCCTACAGATGTTTCAGTCACAGTACAAAGCCCATGAGAAATGAACCGCTCTGCATTCTAGGATCTCCCACATCAGATCTCAGATGTCTTCACTTCTTCATGCTCTGCAACCTGAAATCCAGTGAGTTTGCCACATTAAATGATGGTAAAGACTATAATTTTCCCCATCATGGAGCAAAAGGAAAGGGAAAAACAAACAACCAAATAGACCTCTGGATTCCAACAGTAACGAATCATCTGGACTGAGCCACCAGTTTGGCAGGGACGACTGTCTCTGTTGGTTGTCATGAAACCCAGTGGTGGATGCAGGGCTGATTGAGGGCCAATGCCAAGGCGAGGCTGTTCTCTCTCCTCTCGGGGGTGGCCAATTTGTTTACCCCAACATAGACTTCAATGAATGCCACCTCATTATCTCCCCTGGTACCACTGCCCTCTCCTTCAATGTCGTTTTTTTTTTTAACCCTTCCCTTTCATCTTAGAATCAATTTTGTACATTGGTTCCAAGGCAAAAGAGCCGGAAGTGGGAGGGAGGGCAGTGGGGGTTAAGTGACTTGCCCAGGGTCACATAGGAAGTATCTGAAGTCCGATATGAACCCAGAACCTCCCATCTCTAGGCCTAGCTACCCCCTTCGATGCCCCTTCTTATCACCCCCCTGTCCTCTCCACCAATTCATTTCCTTTCTCTCAATGAAGGCCAAATGAGAAATGAAAACTCCCTTTCCTCCAGGAAATCTTCACCGATGGATCTCATTTTTTTTACCTACTTATAATCTAGAATATAGGGATGGCTGCTCTCTTTCTTGCCCCCACCCAGCCATACCTTACCCACCCACCAATTTAGTCAAAGGGTATACCATCTTTCCCCCACTACTTATGGTCCACAGAGTTTTCAGCTCTCATTAGCTAATTAGACAACCTCCTTGGCCCTCCCTCCAGCCCCCTTTCTCCCTCAGGAAGACCAAGGAACCAAACCAGAGCCTCTGACAAGAGGCAAGAACCTTTTATCCTTCCCAATGGAGCCAAAGAAGGCATGTCCAGAACCACGGGAAGTGTTTCAAACCCAAACTACTGCATCAAAAAGAACTCATTTATATAGCAACAGATTACTTTCTAGCAAACCCATGAGGTAGTTTGAATACTTTGATCCATTTTTTCACAATGGAAAGATAGCCTGCTATCGTGGATAAAATGTTAGGTTTGGAGTCAAGAAGACCTGAATTCAAGTCTTGCTTACGTGTAGGAAGGTGTAATCTCTCAAGGCTCCGGGCAACTTTTTAAGACTATAACTTAGAAATGAGTTGCTGATCTGTATTGATGAAGAGATTTTCTACACCAGGAATTCCTGTCCTGATAAAGAGCAGATCCATGCCTACTCCCTCTGTCCTCCATCCCAACCCTCCCCCAAAAGACATGGATAAAATGATCAGAGAGAGATATCAAGTGAAATGGTAGGGGTTACTCATGACCGAAATCTTCTAAATCAGGTCTTGTGTTCTTTCTTCTAACAGTAAATTGTCTTTTATGCAGATGAATGGCAAGTATTCTTCGAAGCCTTCCAGGGTGGTATAAGCCTGCCATTCCTGCCACCAAGAGCCTAAAGCTTGTGGTTCATTTGAACATTGAAATAATGAGCAGCGGCGGGCTAAGTCTATATGTACCAAATCCATCATCACGATGGCTAGCAATCCAGATCCAAGTCAATTTTCTCCCTCCTTCTGAAAAGGGTACTGGATCTGGTCTCAGGTTCTAATCCCACCTTTGATACTTGCTCATCTATAAAAAAGAGTTAGCCTCTGAAGTTCCTCCTAGCCCGAAATCCTTGATCCTCTCCTTCAAGGAATGCGATGATCATGCCCTCACATCCCAGAACTACTGAGAGCCCCCAGGGCCCAGAATACCAAGGACATGGGCAGGATCCAAAGAGCAGCTTTTCAAGGATCCCTCAAATGGGATTCTGGGGGAAAAAAATACAGGAGGGGACTGGCAGGAGAGGAGGATATGGGTAAAACCTAAAGAACCAGGAGTATGGGGGGGGCAGCTGGGTAGCTCAGTGGATTGAGAGTCAGGCCTAGAGTCGGGAGGTCCTAGGTTCAAATCCGGTCTCAGCCACTTCCCAGCTGTGTGACCCTGGGCAAGTCACTTGACCCCCATTGCCTAGCCCTTACCCCTCTTCTGCTTTGGAACCAATACACAGTATTGATTCTAAGGCAGAAGATAAGGGTTTTAAAAAAAATTCTACCCCTTCAATACACAAATGAGAAGACAGATATCTGTAGGCATTAAGTGATTTGCCCTAGGTCACTCAGGGCATAAATGGCACGGCTAACTCTGAATTCAGGGTCTTACATGCATCCACACTGCCGCTCCCAGGAGTCTATCAATATGTTTGTTTGCTCACAGCCTCAGAATCCAGGGTAATAGAATCCAGAATGGGGCCCTGGGGACAGGGTTAGGGAGGGGGAGTGGGGAGTCACTGCGACAACCTCAAAGGCAGATGTTGTTGCTGCTGCTGCTGCTGCTGCTGCTGCTTCTCTGCCAACACAACTTGATCCAGATGAAGCCACGGGAGAGCAGGAAAAAATCTTAGCTCCTTTGCCATTTGGATCTGGCCACTGGCACTGCTGGCCTGTGGGTGAATGGGAAAATTTAGCTCCATGTGGCACAGAGCAGAGAGCCAAAAGCAAAGAACTCCCCCCCTCCTCTGTCACTTGGTGATTCATTTTGTATGATGTAAGTGATTGAGGCTCGTGACACATAGGTGAAGGACCAGAGTGGTCCTGATGACTGTATTCGGGTGTGGACCCCTAGACCTTGTTGGTATGTCAAATGATGACTGCATCTAGAGTCAGAACAGAACCAATCTCTATGAGGTTTGATTTGCTCCATAACTTTGAGCAAGTCATTCCCCTCTTTGAGTCTTGAGTTCCTTTCCAGCTCTAAATCTATAATCGGTAAAATAAAATAAAGGGACTGGACCCCATGATCTCTAACGTTCTTTCCATCTCTAAATTCAAGGACTTGCTCCTAAGAAACAAGCACCAATTTCTGTTTCTCATTAGATCTTCATTTCTTTGTCCCTACCAGAAGGGGAAAAAATGGTGGGGGTAGGGAGTGGGGGTGGAAAGAGGGAGTCCAGAAAAGCTGCCATAACTCTAAAATCCCTCCCTTATTTCCCTCCTAATTTATTAACCAGGGACCAAAGTTTTTCATTCCCCAAGGAAAGATCTAGTACAGATACTCTTGGGAAAGAGTATGCATGGGGCCCATATTCAGGACCTTTGCTGATGTGGGTCTCTCAGTCAAAAGCCACTACTGGCAGTTTTTACTACTGACAGTTGGGATAGAGAAACAGATTTAAGAGTTCATAGGTGATGAATGTTTATTTAGTAGTATAGGTAGGTAATTAGTGAATCAAATTTAGGTAGAGTAGGTAGCATAGGTCTGGTCTGCCCAGGCAGAAGAACCTGTCCTCAACAGTTAGAGTAGGGTTTTTTAGAAGTTAGGATTAGGAATTTAGGTATAGTCATAATTTATTAGAGTATTAATCTCTCTTTCCTCCTTTCTGTTTTCTATCTGTACTTCTCAAATTTAACTGTTTTATAAAACTGCTCAAACTCCTACCAATTAACCCTTACACTAGTAAGTGTTTGAGATTGGAATTGAACCCAGGTCTTCATGACTCCAGGGACAGGATTCGATCCACTGAGCCACCTAGTTGCCCACATTTTATGCCTTACCTGATCTTGATAATCAGAAAAGTGAATGTATCAAGGAATTTTGTATTTTAAAATGTACATGGCTAAAATTTTGTTACAAGAGAACCATTAAGATTGCACTTAGCTTTATCAAGTCAAATGTTTTTTTATAATTAATAATAAATGCAGAGAGATCTTGTATTGTCCACAGCTTTCCATCCATGGTGGATCTGTAAAAATGTGCTTTACCATAGAAAATGATTTGTGAAAACCTCTCTGCTAATAATTTCATTAAATATATTCTTACTACACAGGAGATAAAGGGCAGCTAGGTAGAACAGTGGATAGACTGCCAAGCCGGGAGTCAGGAGGACCTGGGTTCATATCTAACCTCAGATTACTTCCTAGCTATGTGACCTAAGCAAGTCACTTAGTTCCTTTTGTCTTGCCCTTACTGCTCTAGTGTTTTAGAATTGATATGAAGACAGAAAATAAGGATTAAAAATAAATAAAAATACATAAGAAAGAGATAGGGACTAGGACTAGGTTCATAATTTCCATAATATAGGGGATTGCCAAATGAAGAAACTACCTACCAACCTTCTCTGCAACTTAAAAGTGACCTAGTACACTGAGAGACTAAAGGGCTTCCCCAGGGTTGCCTAGGTAAGCAGCAGAAATGATATTTGAACTCAGTGCATATCAGAAATAGAACCAGAACCCAGGTCTTCCTGGCTTCAAGAGCAGCTCTCTACTCACTAAGTCATCATGCCTCTCACCCTTAATATATCTGTAAGTTATTATCATAAATATAAAAATGAGAAAGTATATTTATGACCACTTGTCTTCTTCATTATCAGTTTTCATAATCCTGGTTTTCCTAGTCATTTAGCATCTTCTCTGCTTTCAGACATTTCAAAATTTTACCCCTCAAAACTTAAAAAAAAAAAAATGAATGCTTCTATCACTGATTTTTTTGCTGAGTCTTTGGTCTGGCCCAATTGCTTGTATCAACTTTATCTTTTTAAATGTCATTTCTCTTTCTTAAAAACAAAAGCAAGCAGACTTTGAAAAATACATCAGATTGGTGTATTGAGTTCTAATGGAGTGGTTCCGCTGTCATCACTTCATTCATCTACTAAAGTGATTTTTTCTAAATTGCAGGTTTAATCAGAATCCTACCCCTACTTATCCTCCCACTCCTGCCCATCCCACCCCCTACACACTTTCAATAAACTCCAATGGTTTCCTATTATTTCTAGGAGCGAATTCAAAATGCTCTGTTTATTATTGACAATCCTTCACAGACTAGCTTCCTCCTACTTTTCCAGAGCTCTTATACCTTACTCCCTGACATTGATCCAATGACAATGATCTCCTGGAACATCTCTCTGCTCTGGGCAGGCTCATGCCTGGAATATTGCTTACTCAATTTCCTTTAAGTCCCAACAATAAAATAGCACTTAGCTTCTCTAACCTCTTTTTTTTCTCTTTTAAGGCAGAAGAGCAGTAAGGACTAAGCAATTGAAATTAAGTGACTTTCCCAGGGTCACACAACCAGAAAGTGTCTGAGGACAGATTTGAATTTTGAGGTCTAGTACTCTATCCTCTAAGCCATCTAGCAGCCCCACTTACAGCTCTCTTAGTTCCAGTGTCTTCCCTCTGTTTTCCCTATTTATTCTGACTATAGTTTGCTTTGTATACATTTGTTTACATGTCATTTCTCCATGAGAGTGAAGGCTTTTTGAGGACAGGGACTATCTTTTCCCTCTTTATATCCCTAGCTCTCAGCATAGTGCCGGACATAATAGCCACTTAATAAATGTTTATTGATCGATGGAAAGAAATCACTATAGAAATGCTAGTAAAACATATAAGCTTCTTGAGGGAAGAGACTTTTTGTTTTCTTGTGTCCGGTGACTAGCATAGCCTTTAACATATAGTAGATATTTATTGAATTAAATTGAATTTTGCATTGATTTGTACCCTCCTGCTAGTTTCACCCATGAACATTCTTGGAATGGTCTGGTTTAATTGAGTCTCACATTAGGCTTCATTTTGCCCTCTATCTCTCCTCTTGGTTTTATGGAATAACACTGCTTGTTTCTTCCCCTCAATTCCCTTTATGCTAATGATTTTATTCCAAAACAGGTTTTCGTCATGTTACTTTGTGTGGCAAAAGATCATCTTTGCTAGCTTAAGTGATTTCTGGCTCTTCTGGCCTCCTCATTGTGGCGATTGCTTTATAACAAATTAAAATTAAGTAGGATTTGATAATAATCAGAACTTCCCTCCACTTCCTATTTTTTTCTTGTAGCAATAGTTTATTTTAACAGGTCAAGTAGGACCTCTCATAGCTCCCCACAATGTTTTCTGCTCATCTGTATCATTTCTTCTAATTCAATATAGATTTTCATAATTGCTCTAACTAGTTGATGGTCTCTTGCACACAAACAGCTGCACTGACTAGTTATCTGTTGAGATGTATTCAACTTCAGTTTTTGTGGTGTTTGGTGCTCAAAATGTCCAGTGCCTTCCAATTTCCTTCTTGAAGAAAATATCCATGAGGGGCAGCTAGGTGGGTCAGTGGATAGAGAGCCAGGCCTAGAATTGAGAAGATCTTGGTTCAAATCTGATCTCAGATACTTCTTAGGTATGTAATCCTGGGCAAGTCACTTAATCCCCATTGCCTAGCCCCTACTCCTCTTCTGCCTTGGAACTAATATACATGTTGATTCTAAGACAGAATGGAAGATAAGGGTTTAAAAAAACAATAATCAAGGTTAGGGCTGTTTTCTCTGTCTCCAAAAGGACAGGATGCTTTAGGCACCCAGTGTTGTGGGAAATGTATGAACCTTTTATTCATTCAATCAATAAACATTTATTAAGCACCTATGATGTTCCAGGCACTGGGGAAGTCACTTGACCCCCATTGCCTAGCCCTTTTCACTCTTCTACCTTGGAGCCAATACACAGTATTGATTCTAAGATGAAGGTTTGAAAAAACATATAATTAATTTCAGCTTTCTTTGATAACAAGTCATATTAAAAAGTATACCTCAAAAGGGCGTCTAGGTGGTACAGTAGATAGACTACTGGTTCAAATCTGGTCTCTTCCTAGTTGGGAAACTCTAGGCAATTCACTTAATCCCATTTGCCCAGTCCTTAGAGTTGTGACTAAGACAGAAAGTAAGGGTTTAAAAAAGTATCCATGATTTACAGACAGGAGCCTTTGGCCTCTTTCCTTAATCCTAACCATATTTTTCAGTAAAATTTCCACCATCCTTGTGGGTGCCCTCTTTCACTTTGAAATCATTGATTATCAAGTTCTCCCCAGACTTTCTTTGCCTCTTCCTCTGTAGCAGATGTTGGTGCAGAAGCTTCCATTGCCTTCGATTCCAGTTTATATCCTAGTTATTGGCTTAGTAGGTGTTGCTCCCCCTGCTCCATCAACTTTGAAGGCAGTTCTTGAAGATATCTTGGCTCTGACCCGTTTTTCCTGGCCCTGCCAGTCAGTCAGTGTTGGGGGGAGGTGTCACTTCATCTGCATCTTCAAGTTCCCTGAGATTTAGCACAAAGGTGAGTCAGGGGTCCCACCTGTCCCACCTGTGCAAAGTGTCACTCTTTTGGGGAGGAACTGAACTGAACTGCAAGGGCCCAACCTCTTTTGCTGATGTGAACCTATCAGAATCATCTATCTCATCATGAAAGTTTTATTTTAAAAAGCTCACCCATCCTGAAATGTGGGTTGATCTCCAGAGATGAGCCCATCAATATGCTGACTTGTTTTTTAAACCCTTTCCTTCTGTCTTAAAATCAATACTGTTTAGTAATTCCAAGGCAGAAGAAAGATAAGGACTAGGCAATCAGGGTTAAATGACTGGTCCAGGGTCATTCAGCTAGGAAATGTCTGAGGCCAGATTTTGGAGGGTGTCCAGATGTCCTTAGGTCTCATTCTCAATCCAGTGAGCCACCTAGCTGCCCACCTCCTCTGACATATTTTTTTAATTAACTCCATTTTCTTGTCCTGAAATTTGTCTCATTAATTAAAGTAGAAGGGAAAGAATTTTTCATTCAGCATCTCAGTACCAGCACTGTACTTTATATATACGAAGCACTTAATAAATGTTTGTTCAGTCAAAAAGAATGAGTGGAAATTAAAATGATCAGAAATGATATTTACTCTCAACAAAGTAGGTGAAATTTGGCTTCTGTCATATGTAGAGAGGTAGAACAAGGGTTAGAATTAGAGTCAGATTGCTCTACTGCAAAAATGAATAATATGAAAATAGGTATCAAGTGATAATATTTCATTAACCCAGTGGAATTACTTGTCGGTTCTGCAAGGGGAGAGTGAAGAGGAGAGGGAAACAAAATGAATAATGTAAATGTGGAAAAATATTTTTAAATTAATAAAATAAAATAAAATAAAAAGAATTGGAGCCAGACTTAGCTAATCTCAACAATACAATGATCCAGTACAATTCTGAGGGACGCATGAGAAAGAATACTATCCACCTCCAGAGAAAGAATCGTGGGAGTCAGAATGCAAATCAAAGCATATGACTTTTCACTTTAGTTCATTTGGGTTTTTGTTTGGGGGTTTTGGTTTTACATAATTATTCTCTTACAAAAATGAACAATATGGAAATGGGTTTTTGCATGATAATATATACTATCTAAAATCCAGATTGAACTCCTTGCCAGTTCTGGAAAGGGGGACAGAAGGGAGGGATGGAGACAATTTGGATCATATAATTTCAGAAAATTTATGTGGAAATTTGTTATTACATGTAATTGGTAAAAAAAATCTTTTAAATAAAAAATTTACATTTCTCTTTTTAAAAAAAAAAAAGAATTACAGTCAGAAAACCTAGGTTCAAACCTTAATGTATCACCACTGAGAATTTGGGCAAATTATAGAGTCTTCCTGGGCCTCAGTTTCCTTACCTATAAAATGAAGCAATTAGTGTGGATTATCTCCAAGGTCCCTTCCAACAAGAACCAGGATCTTCTCTTATATAGGCTTTTAACCTTGACTGAGTCATGGACCCTGATGGTTGTGTAGGTGAAAATGTGATGCACCTGAGCAGCATTTACCCAGCATCCTTTTAACTTACATGCTCACTTTACTTCATTACGCTTGAGAGGTAAATTTTGCTGAAACCCAATTAGGGGGGCTCTTTTTGGTCTTTGGCTTTGGTAAAGTGAGGCAGGTGTGGGACTGACTCGGTGCTCTGCTCACTTGGCTGAAGGAATCCCTTTCTCTCTCACTTTGTTACTATTAAATCCTATAAATTTAAATACTGGGAGTAGTCATTCAATTTTACTCTCGCATGGTGTAATGCTTTTTAAATGGATAAAGTAAAATACAAAGAATTACAAAGGAATTAAATAAGAAATGATGAGCAGGTTAATTAAAAAATAAAACTTAGAAAGACCTACATGAAATTATGAAGCCTAAAAGAAGCAGAAGCAAGAGAACATTCTACATAGCAATAGAGAAAGAACTGATGACTAGAAACAAGCAAGACATAGTTTTATAGTACATCTACCTTTCTGTCAAACGATGCCTTCTCTAGCGCAGGGAGGTTGGGGGCAGGGGGAGATAGCCAACAACTTTAATGTGACAAACAAATAAATAGAAAAATAATGAAATAGAGATCTCTCAATCTCTCTCTCTAATTATATATACATATATATGTATATATATATATAAATAATGTACAATTGTACATTATGAATATATACATACAATATAATGTACACAAAATACAGAATATGCTAATATGTGTGGACACAAATAGGCGTCTGTGTTTAAAGCTCCCCGATTCTAAGTTGAGAGCCCCCGTTCTTCCGAAGCCTCGACTGCATCACTTGGTACAACTTGGGACAAGCCACTTCATCTCTCTAGGCTTCCAGTTTCTCATCTATCAGAAGGGAGGACTCGGCGGAGATGGCCGAGATGATCTCAAAGATCCCATCCATTTTTCAGTCTCCGACCCTCCTTGGTGTGCTTCTTGGTCCCAATCGGGGCTCCCACTTGAGCCCTGCCAGGCTGGAAAGCCTCCCCCCCCCCCCCAATCTGGCTCCAACCTTTCATTTTGGAGATGAACTGAACCAATCGGTTCTCTCCCATTCGGGCATGCCCCATTATGCATGAGTGTGGGCTACCTACAAGGAGTAAGAGAGGGAAGGAAAAGGTCACGGAAAGGGGAGGCCGTCTTGGCTCCCCTCTTCCAGGCCGGCCGCCATATTGCGGCTGTCCTTGCCACACCCTTCGCATGGCCCCGTGGATGAATTCCTTCTCCCCAGCCGCCGCCACCGCCCGGCTCCTTTTGTTTCTTCTCCCCCGCCCCCACTCCCACCCCCGAAACCACAGTGTCTCTAGCCTCAGTGCCTTCCCCGAAGTTCATCCCTCCCCTGACATTAGAGAGCTCCTCCGTGCCAAGGGCTAATTCCTCAGCAAATTCTTTCCCAATGTTAATTACAGGCGAAACATGGTTTACTCTTCTTGACCCCATGTGCCTTGTCAAGCAGCCTCTCCTCCTCCTCCCCGGAGCTGCGCGGAGCCAACGCAACTCCAAACCCCACACACATCTCCAGGCACAAATATTTGTAAGTTGTCTGAAAAGCTGCGAGGGTCAGCTCTAACCTTGCAATTTCCCCCTCCGTCTACTTACCCTGATAACAGGTTCGTTTTGGGGGAGTAATTACTGGGCTGGAGAGTTCATGAGAGGAGAGGCCCCGTCTCGTGCTACTTAAAACAAGGGGTTTATTGTTACAGTGTCATTCACCAGGAATTTTTTTCTTCTTCTCCAGTCGCAAAGAAAAAATAATAATTAGCCAACTGAGAAGCCAGCGGCAGAGATGGTGAGGGAATCTACTGGGCTTTTCCACTGGCCATTGGAGCAGCAAGTTGTTCTGGCATGATGAGTGATTCAAGTGGAGTTGTTTGAACTTGAGCTGGGGGCCAAACTCTTAAGAAAGAAGGGATTGAGAGCCAGGCCTAGGGATGGGAGGTCCTAGGTTTAAATGTGGCTTCAGACACTTCTTAGCTGTGTGATCCTGAGCAAGTCACTTCACCCCCATTGCCTAGCCCTTACCGCTCTTCTGCCTTAGAACTGATACACAGTATTTATTCTAAGATGGAAAAAGAAAAAAAGAAAGAAAGAAAGAAAGAAAGAAAGAAAGAAAGAAAGAAAGAAAGAAAGAAAGAAAGAAAGAAAGAAAGAAAGAAAGAAAGAAAGAAAGAAAGAAAGAAAGAAAGAAAGAAAAGGAAAGAAGGAAGGAAAGAAGGAAGGAAAGAAAGAAGGAAAGAAGGAAAGAAAGAAAGAGAAAGAGGAAGGAAGGAAGAAGAAGGGATTGAGAGTCAGACTAGAGACAGGAGATCTTGGGTTCAAATGTGGCTTTCAGACACTTCCTAGCCTTTGTGACCCTCCTCTGTCTCTGTCTCTGTCTCTGTCTCTGTCTCTGTCTCTCTCTCTCTCTCCACCCTTAACCCCCATTGCCTAGCCCTTACCACTCCTCTGCCTTAGAACCAATACATAGTATTGATTCTAAGATGGAAGGTGAGGGTTTAAGGGAAAAAAAGAAGTAAAGTTCCTGGTGTGACTACTTTGACTGGGAAGCCTTCCTGAACCAATCAGATGGTTGGTTGGCCTAGCTATGACAATTCCTGAGTCAACTCTCAAACATTCACATAACCTTAGTGATGCACATGAGCTTCTCCCCCCATCCCCAGTCGAGCCTTCTCCAACATGGATTACATCCTCATCCTTTATTTTAATAAAGTCTCTATTGACCAGATTGCTTGAAAGCTGGGGAATTCTGGGTAATGGAAGACTCCTGGTAATGAGGTTTTTTGGTTAAATAAAGTCAATAAACATTTATTAAACACCTACTATGTGCCAGTCTCTCTCATAAGATTAAAAGAGGACTAATCTTAAAATTCTTGTGTCAATTCATGTTTCATCAACTCTTATTGTTGCAAAGTAGTCTAAAATGTCTTGTGGTATAAACCACAAGGAAGTATCGATGTTCACATTTTGGGTATTCTCAGGTTCACTCTGGCAGCCCAAACGCAATCGCTGCCCCTCAGGATTGTTTTTTTGTTTGTTTGTTTGTTTTGTTTTTTGTTTTTTGTTTTTTGATTTTTGGTTTTTGCTTCAAAATCCAAGGACAACTCCTGAGCTTTTGGGAGGATGAGATTCCCTTTCCTCAAGCCTGTACCTAGGATGGAGAGTAGGGGGAGAGAGCCTTTCCATCCTTTGGTACCAGTTCTAGTGTGAGATCTGAAAAGGCAGCAGGCATCTTCCTTTTCCAAGTCAATGAGCAGCAGGGTAGCAGCTACCAAAGAAGTTGTGGCAGCAAAAACATCACAGACAAAAAGACCTACTGAGAGGCAGATTCCTCCTTTTGAACATAGGCTCAGTTTCAGCAGAGTTCAAAACAAGTATACAGAAACTGGAAGCAAGGCCAGGTAACAGAATGAATATGCTTCTAAGGTCTTAAGTTTCTTTTCCAAGACCCCTAATCATTGGCAATACATTTTAGGTTCTTCCTGGAATCGTTTGTGCCCACGTATTGTCATTCAGTTATTTCAGTCATGTCCAACTCATCATGACTCCTTTTCAGGTTTTCCTGGCAAAGATACTGGAGTGGTTTGCCATTTCCTTCTCCAGTTCATTTGATAGATGAGGAACCTGAAGCAAACAGAGTTAAGTGACTTGCCCAGGGTCACACAGTAAGAGTCTGAGATCAGATTTGAACTTGGATCTTTCTGACTTCAGGCATGACACTTCATCCGCTGCACTACCTTAGCTGCCCACATGAATCACCAGAAATCAATAGTTGTTATCCATTTTGATAAGTCTTAGAATGTTCTCTGTTACATTTTGAATGCATATGGCCTAGGAAGACAGAAGATCTCTGATTTGTTCTCAGGTTGGCAAATGGCTGCCTCAGTGCCCCTGAGCACTGACTATTCCTACTCTGTTCTTCCTCTGACCCTTCCTGGATGATCCACCTGAGATGTTCTGGGACTCCACTGTATAATTCTACTATATCAAGATTTTTCCCCCTTCCTCCTTCTCTTCAGGAAAGGTCTCATATCTGTTTTCAAGCTCTTAGTGTGTATTTTCCCTTTCTCCTCTGTGTAACACTCTTTCTCTCTCCAATATCATGGCAAAGGTCTAATCTCCCCTTCTTCACCTTAGATCCCTTTTTCTCCCACTTTGAAGGCTCAATTGTTTCCTTTGGGAACCTGCTATTATCCCAGATAAGCTGGATTGCATAAAAACATTCTTCAAGCCATTCCCCTTCCCAATCAATAAACATTAAGCATCTACTATGTGCCAGGCACTGTGCTAAGATCTGGGGTTACACAAAGATGTAAAAGGCAGTCCCTGCCCTCAAGAAGCTTACAATCTAATGAGAGAGTCAACATGCAAACAAGTTAGGGCCCCTGTGTCCTCAGGTGATATAGTCTAAGAGCTGAAACCTTGAATACAAGTGAACACCTGTTAACCCCCATACATAACATGATCTCTCTCTCTCTCTCTCTCTCTCTCTCTCTCTCTCTCTCTCTCTCTCT
>NC_058131.1:571052883-571074988 GCF_016433145.1 Gracilinanus agilis
CTGGTTTTTCTGGAAGACCAATTATTCTCAAATTGTCTCTTCTAGACCGGTTTTCTTGGTCTGTCACTCTCTCATTGAGATATTTCATGTTTCCTTCTATTTTTTCAGTCTTTTGACTTTGTTTTATTTGTTCTTGTTGTCTTGAGAGATCATTAGTTTCTACTTGCTCAATTCTAGCCTTTAGGGATTGATTTTCGGCTATAATCTTTTGGTTTTCGGCCATAATCTTCTGGTAATCGGCCATAATCTTTTGGTTTTCGGCCATAATCTTCTTGTTTTCGGCCATAATCTTCTGGTATTCCTTTTCAATCTGGTCATTTCTTGTGTTCAATTTGCTTATCAGTTCATTTGGTTTCTGAGCCTCGCTTTCCAGTTGCAAGATTCTACCTTTTAAGCTGTTATTTTGTTGCCAGATCTCTTCCATTTTCCTCAGAATCTCAGATTTGAACTCTTCCATAGCTTGTGAGGAGTTTTCCTTATTTGGGGAGGGTCTGGATGGTTGTTTGTTCTCCTCCTCTGTTTGCTCGGTTGTCTGGATTTTCTCTGTGTAGAAGCTGTCGAGTGTTAAAGACTTCTTTTTTTTGTTATTATTCTTTCTCTTCTGAGTTTCCTGTAACTGATTAGCCATCATTAGCCCAGCAGCTTCTCAGGTTTATCCTCGCTCTCAGTGTCTGTCTGAGATCTATTGGCTCCTGAGGTCTGAGTTCTAGTTTTTTCCAAGGTCAAGCCCCCTGGTGGATTCCCTTGCTTGATCCTCTGCAGGAGGTTCCTTTACAAGTCTCAGGGAGCTACTTCCACAGTCGTATACCCGTCTGCACTGGTTCCCCACTTAGGCTTTAGTTCCTGGCTGTGTTTGCCTCCACCCACGCCTCTGCTCTGCGGGCACTCTGCGCCCAGCGTCCACTCTCTGCTCCCGCGCGCTCAGATTTCGCGTGCGTTCTTGACTTAATGGGGTCCTAAGTCTTGCTGCTCTCAGGAACAGGTCCCGGAGCTGCCGATGACTCGATGGGTGCCCCAAACTTGCTCTATTTCTTTTTAGCTGGGTTCAGAGCTATAGGTGAGTGTGGAGGGGGTGGGGGTGGGGCGGTTGCTCAGCCCGCGATTGAGTGAGAGCCCTTTTTAGCCTGGAAATGTCTCAATTCCACGTACCTTCCACGCTGTGCCCTGTTGTGGGGTTCCTCCGTTCGTCTGGACTTGTTTTTATGTCCCCTTGAGGAGTTTTGTGTGTTTCGGTCAGGAGAGGTTAAGAGCTGCTTCTTACTCTGCCGCCATCTTAACCCGGAAGTCTCCATCATTTTCTTAAGTCTAGAGCAATGGCTCCCAAACTTTTTTGGCCTACTGCTCCCTTTCCAGAAAAAATATTACTTAGCCCCCTGGAAATTAATTTTTTAAAATTTTAATAGCAATTAATAGGAAAGATAAATGCACCTGTGGCCATCACCGATCTTCTGGATCGCTGCAGCACCCACCAGGGGGCGGTGGCGCCCACTTTGGGAATCACTGGTCTAGACTATCAACAGAAGAATAAATTGGGGATATTTAGGTGGCTTAGAGTATTGAGGGCCAGGCCTAGATATGGTAGGTCCTGGTTTCAAATCTGATCTCAGACACTTCCTAGCTATGCGACCCTGGGCAAGTCACTTAACCCCTATTGCCTAGCCCTTACTGCTCTTTACCTTGGAACCAATACTTAGTATTGATTCTAAAAGAAAAGGTAAGGGTTTAAAAAAAAAAAAAAAAGATGGTGTCAGGAGACTCAGATTTGACTCTTCCCACATTAATCACTTAAAGGCAAGTCATTTTACCTCTCCAAAACTCAGTTTACTGAACTATAAAAGAAGATTCAATTCAAAAAGCATTTATTGAAGGCTTACTATTTGCCATTCACTTTACTAGGTGCTATGTATAATGAGGGGGATAAAAAGTCTCTGGGGTGCAGGTAGAAGATTCCAGGCATTGAGAGCCAGGCCTAGAGATAGGAACTCTTGGGTTTAAATTTGACCTCAGATACATCTTAGCTGTGTGACCTTGGACAAGTCACTTAACCCTCATTCTTTAACCCTTTCCAATTCTTCTGCCTCGGAACTAACACACAGTAATGATTCTAAGATGGAAGATAAGAGTTAAAAAAAAAAAGTCTCTGCCCTCAAAGAGTCAGAAAATGACATGTGGCCAGATAAGTAAATACCAAATGATTTGGGAGAATTGGGAAAAAGCCTCCTGCAAGGGGTAGCACCTGAGCTGTACTTTTTTTTTTTTTTCTGATTCCTAGTGGCAGAAGTGATGAGGAGTGAATTCTAGGCATGGAGAAGTCTGAGCCAAGATAGGAATGTGGAACATGTTATGTCACGTACAGGGGGACACCAAGATGACCAGTTTGGTTGGGGGCAGTATGCAAGAGGAAGCAATGTGGGGACAGGTTTCAAAGGCAGAGTCAGACCATGGAGAGCTTCACATGCCAGACCAGGGGGTTTGTGTTTTATTCCCATGGTTATAGGGAGCCATTGAAGATTTAGGAGTAAGGGAACTATAGAGTCAGAACTATTCCATTGTTATAAATTAAACTTAATCTGGAGGCTTATTACCAGATTAATATGCATTTATTAGTAAAGAGAGAGACCCAAAGGAAGGTTTACAGCCTTTCTAACTTTAGGGAAAGTTCCATTCCCCCATTTCAGCTGGATGGAGATGGCCGGACAAGATAAGGAGCAGAGAGAAAAATGCCAGCCCAGGGAGCCAGATAGGGATGTAAAGAGAACTGCCTCACCTTCCCACACTCATTTAGACATAATGCACTTGGAATGCCTATGGAATTGTGGGTACAGATGACCAACAGGAAGTTGGTGAGATAGAATTAGGGTTCAGGGAAGCAGATGAGAATTGGATACATTTGAATGGAGATGGATGATAGCTAAACCTTTGGGAGCTGATGAGATCATTGAAAGCATAGAAAGAGAAAGAAGCAAAAATAGAACCTTGGGATATACTGTTAAGTCCATAACACAACTAGATAAGAATCAAGCAAAGGAGACCAAGAAAGATTAGGCAAATTGGTAAAGAAGGAAAATTAGGAGAGAGCAGCATCATAAAAACCAAGAGAGGAGAGAATGTCCAGTAGTACTGGAAGCTTCTGAGAGTTCAAGAAGATGAGGGATGAGAAGAGGCCATGGGATTAATCTATTGGGAAGTGGCTGGTCACCTCAGAGATAATAATTTTGCTTTGAAGTTGGAAGCCAGATTTCGAGAGGGTGAAAAATGAGTGGGAGCATGGAAACAGAAGCAACGAGGGTAGAGGGTTTTTCCTAGGAGTTTGGCAATCAAAGTGAGGAGAGGTATAAATTGGTAGCTTGAGGAGATGGCAAGGTCAAATGAAAGATTTTTGCCTTTTAAGCATAGGGAGATTTGGTCATGCTTGTAGGTGGCAGAGAAAAAGCCAGTGGACAAAGAGAGATTGAAGATTATAAAAAGAGAAGAGACAATCCAAAGGCTAAACTCCTGAAGAAGATGAGTAGGGATGAAATCAAGGACAGAGGTGGAGGTAAAGATTCACTTCTTTCTGGAAGACTGGAATAAGAGAGAAAAGAATGAAGGGTAATAATCTGTGTGGTGAGGGCTGTTCCTTTCTAGCATGGAGGTCTTGTGCGGCATGAAGCAAGACAGTATGGACATCTCTCCTGCCTTTTCTCCCCACTCACCTCTCCACCCTAAAAGGAGACTAATTCCTATCAAGAAGAGATTGGGGCCATAGGCTAGTAATCCCTATACTTTTCTCAGAGAGAGGAGGGACTGGGCTAGAATGATATCTATCTTCTGCCTTAAATATTATTAGTCTAGGACAGTGATGGGCAAACTTTTTAAAGAGGGGGCCAAAGGAAAGGAAATGCTCATCTGTCAGTGTGTTTCTAAGGCAACTCTTTGGAAGTTTCATTGTATTGTATCCTACTCACTGTATTCGTCAGATTAGGATTAATTTTGCAGGTCTGGATAGAACATTTCAGGGGGCCGCACCTGGCCCGCAGGCCATAGTTTGTTCATCACTGGTCTAGGAGATATGATTTTTTTTTTACCCTTAACTTCTGTGTATTGGCTCCTAGGTGGAAGAGTGGTAAGGGTGGGCAATGGGGGTCAAGTGACTTGCCCAGGGTCACACAGCTGGGAAGTGTCTGAGGCCAGACTTGAACCCACTGAGCTACCCAGCTGCCCCCTATAGAAATTATTTTTAAAAAGCATGACATCCTTATTTGAATCATAGCAAAACAAAGCAGAGAAAGTATACACTGGAAAATATATAACAGATAATGGCATAGGAGCTCTCTCTTTGGGAGTGCTATGGTAACTCAGCTCAAGAAAGAATCTCATATTCTCACCCAAGGAGGAAGTCTCCAAAGTCTCTAAAAGAACAATCTGGGGATAGAGACATCATAGACTACCAGTTCCTCTCATATTGATTTCTTCACATAATCTTTCCCTCCAGCAACCTGAAATGAGATTGGCATCTTCCAGCTTCTTTGGGTAGAAGAACCCAAATCAACTGCAGAGCCCTAAGTGACTCAAAGACAACTGGAAATAGACTGGAAAACTCTACTCTCTCTCTCTCTCTCTCTCTCTCTCTCTCTCTCTCTCTCTCTCTCTCTCTCTCTCNCTCTCTCTCTCTCTCTCTCTCTCTCTCTCTCTCTCTCTCTCTCTCTCTCTCTCTCATTTCTCCCCTCTCTGTGTCTCTCTGTCTCTGCCTCATCTCTCTGTCTCTTTCTTTCTCACCAACTTCACTCCACCCTTTACACAAGTGGGGGACATTAATCTCCACCAGTAAGGAGAGAGTCCCATACTTGTCTACCTCATATTTTTTGAGTCTTGGAAAACTATCAAAATGTGAATTAATATGTCATATTGAGCAGACATAGTCAGGGGTTTGGCATTAGAAGATGTGTGTTTAAGGCCTGACTATGTCACAAACTAGCAGTGATACCATGGACAAATTCAGTTTTTTTAAACCTTTGTTTTTGAATATATTAAAAAAGGGGATCATTACAGAAGGAATCCCCAAAGTCAGTGCATTTTCAAGTCTTAATAGCTATTTAAGCTTTAATAACTTAAAATAACACTAAGACTTTTATACTCTGTACTTGTAGCATCTTGGGCACCACTGTTTCAAAAATTCACCTCCAGAAAAATACTTCAAGCTCAAGGCATTGTGTGGGTTAACACCCACTTAAAACTATAACTCACAAGCCCCCACCAATGTGTTTACTTTTATTAATCTTCCTGAGAACTCATTACTTTAAACAAAAGACATAAATCAGAAAGCATAGCAAGTAAAGTAAGAAAAAAAGATTGTTTCCATGAACAAATGTGGTATACTCTCCCCCATGAGTTAGGGAGTGGCAGTACATATGTAAGGAATTTGTGTGGCCAGACAGCTTGCCTTGCTAGTACAGCTCACACCTCTAGCATTATGTGGCCGTTGAGGTTCTCTGCTGGGCATTCATTCTTTGTTGGGAGTGTTTTCTCTGTTGGGCCTCTCCATTGGACACATGGGTACTGAGCTTCTCTTTATATATTCAGATTTTCCTGGTCTAGATTCTCAGTTCTGGCCTGCTAAGTTAAAGTGGCTTCCTGACAAAGGTGGGCTAATAACAATTTTGTCCATAACCAGGGTTATAAACCACTACAAAGTTAAGAGTAGTTCAGAAAAGCCAGCCAGGCTACCAGGCTGAGATGAAATCTTTTGCTTTTGAATGATTGAGGTCAGTCTTTCCTCTTAGGCAATGTTAGAAAATTCTCTGTAATATCAGTTTAATCCCTGATAAGAGGTCCTATGCTCCCCCAGTGCTCTTTTTGAGGTCTCTGCTTCTCTGAAAACAAAACAAAACTAATCCAAATCCTACTGGTTCTGTGTAGAAATTGCTTCTATGAACTCCACTCCCTCTTCACTCTCAAGATCTTCCCTGATTTATAGTTATGAACTACTACCACCTCCGTTCCCTCCTTTTAAAAAAAAAAAACAAACAGCCCTTATCTTCTCTCTTACTGTGTATTGGTTCCAAGGCAGAAGAGTGGTAGGGAACTGCAGTTAAGTGACTGCCTGGAGTCACACAGCTAGGAAGTATCTCAAGTCATATTTGAACCCAGGATGTCCTGTCTCTGGGCCTTGCTCCCAATCTACTGAGACACCTAGCTTCCCCCTCCTAAGATCTTCACCTGATTTACAGGCAAATAAAGTGAAGCTAGAGCAAAAACTAATAGGAAGGGGGGCAGCTGGGTAGCTCAGTGGATTGAGAGCCAGGCCTAGAGACAGGAGTTCCTAGGTTCAAATCCGGCCTCAGACACTTCCCAGCTGTGTGACCCTGGACAAGTCACTTGACCCCCATTGTCTACACTCTTCCACCTATAAGTCAATACACAGAAGTTAAGGGTTTAAAATAAAAAAAAATCTTAAAAAAAAAAAACTAATAGGAAGGCAAAGTCATTTCCCTCTACCCCAGCCCACAATGCTATTTTTTTTAATGTAGAATTGCCAGGAAAAAAAAAATGAAATCATCTTGGCTTTTGCATTGTATCTGGGACAACGTGAAACCACCTCTTCTCCATACTTTCTATTTTATTTAACTCACAGTCTTGAGAGAAAAGTGTTTTATAAGCTATAATTCTAGTCGTTGTTGCCTTTACAATATTGTTGATTATTATCATTATCACCATCACTATCATTATCACCATCATCACCACCATTATCATTATTATCACCATCACTCATGATTATCTTTATTATTATCATCACTTTTATCACCATCACTCTCTTTATTGTCATCAGAATCACCATCTCTCTCATTATAATCATTTGCCATCATCACCATCATTGCATCATCATTATCACCATAACCACCATCACTATCACTATTATCATCAGAATCATCATCACTCTCGTCATCATCACCATCACTATCATTATTGTCACTATCACTCATTATCTTTATTATCATCACTTTTATCATCATCATCATCACCACTCTCATTACTATCATCAGAATCACCATATTTCTCATTATAATCATTGTTACTATCATTGCCATCACTCTCATCATCACTATCACCATAATCACCATCACTATCACTATTATCATCAGAATCACCATTCTTCATTATCATTATTATCACCATCATCACCATCACTCTCATCATCATTATCACCACCACCATCATCACTATCATTATTATCATCACTGCTCATCATTATCATTATAATCACTGTCACTATTATTATAATTATCATCATCATCATTATTGTTATTATGTGTTCTGCCCTGTTCTAATTTCCCCATAGACTGTTAGCTTCTGGAGGTCAGGGGCAATGCCAGAGCCGGTCTTTTGTCCTGAACTTTATGAAGACCCCACAAAGTGACAGCTTATAATTTTGGCAGCAACAACAAAAGCCCTTATTAGGCACCTAACCTGTCGGTTCCTTTGCTAAACACAGTACAGAGAATTATACAGAACTAGTTCTTGCTTTCTGATAGCCTACAATAATAATCCCAATAATAATATGCAACAGATGTGTTCCTGAAAAGTTGCATTTAAGTCAAATTTGGGGAAATTGAAACCACCTTAAAAGCACCGAGGTAACTACTTGTTCAAAGAACCGTATACTTTTGAGAAGCAAAAAGATCCCTTTGTAAAACAATCACCTGTGATATGGCTGTTTCTTAAGTCCAGATTTCATGCCTTAGATTTGCTGAAAGCAAGACCAATTTATAACAATAATGGCAGTAACCTCACATGTTGTAAAATGTTTTTTAACTTTTTTAAAACAAAAATTCTTGTCTTATAATATTTATCCATCATAGTTGCAAGTGTTTCAATCCATATTTGCATGTAGTGTCAGAAACATTAGCTTGAGAATTAGGAAACCTGGACTATCTAGTCTTGGCACCATTCCCAATTTGTTGTATCTTACACAGGGAAGTCATTTCAGCTCTTGACTTTAGTTTTCTCTTCTGTGAAATTAATGATTTTTTTAAAATGGGATTAAATGCTCTCTAAAGTTTCTTCCAGCTCTGTGACGCCATGAAGCTATAACCTGAGTCCCAAAACCCTTTGGTATGGGACTCTCTCCTCATTGGTGGAGACCAGTACGCCATGCCTTCATGAAGGGTGGGGCAGAGTTGATGAGCATGGAAGAAAGGAGAGCTCTTTGGTTTTGCCAATCTCTTTGGGATCTGTAATCCCTTTGGAAACTTTTGGCATCTAGCTTCAAGAGAGAAGATGGATTATGTCACTTCCATTTTAGGTTGTTAAAGGGAGAAAAGAGTCAGAGAAGAAGCCAGTATAAGGGGAACCAGTAGTCTCCATCATATCTCGATCCCCAGCTTGCTACGCTAGAAACTTTGGAGAATTCTCCCTTTGGGTGAGATCTGGGACTCTGTCTCTTGATTGAGTTTTTATATCAATCCCAATGAAAGAACTCTATCACTTTGTATTGTCTGGTATATAGTCTCATATGTATATTTTCCTTGATATCTCTTTTTGCTGTTCACTAGGAAAAATAAGTTTGTTTGCTATTTGTTATGTGTGTGTTCATTATGGAATTAGTATTTGGTAGGAAGAGAGTCACATGCTGGAGTTAAAACTTGAGTCTTCCTTTTTCCATTAAGGAATAGTGATCAGAAACTTAATTTGAAGGGGCAGCTGGGTGGCTCAGTGAATTGAGAGCCAGGCCTAGAGATGGGAGGTCCCAGGTTTAAATCTGGCCTCAGACACTTCCCAGCTGTGTGACCCTGGGCAAGTCACTTAACTCCCATTGCTTAGACCAGTGATGGTGAACTTTTTAGAGATGGAGTACCATGTCCTGCCCCCCACCACATGCTGGGTATGACCCCCCCTCACTCCACACAGGGAGGGAGAAATAGCTCCCATTAGAGTACTGGGCAGAGGGGCATAGATGTGAAAAAATGTCATCAGGAACAGTGAAGAGGGGGAAGGGAGCAGTTCCACCCAAGTTCCTCTACAGGGTGAGGAGAGAGGGTGGTCAAGTGCTCACAGAGAGCGCTCTACATGCCATCTTTGGCACCTGTGCATGCCATAGGTTCACCATCACTGGCTTAGATCATATTGTTCTTCTGCCTTGGAACCAATACAGAGTATTAATTCTAAGACAGAAGGTAAGAGTTTAAAAAAAAAAAAAGGAAAAAAGAAATAACTTGAACCTGAAAACTAGTGCCCCCTAGACTAATAATATTCTCACTTGGAGAAGAGTGAGAGAAGAAGAGGTAAGAGGTTTCTATTCTTCTTCCCTTAGAGCCACACAATGACATTCTTAGGTTCCTGTGGGGAACAGCCAGGCTACAATGCAAATTAGAGAATAATATCAAACAATATGAGAGGCAGCATGATGTAGTCGACTGGGGTGTTAGACTGAGAGGCAGGAATACCTTGGTTCAAATCCTTCTTCTGATACGAGCTGTGTAATCAGGGCAAGTCACAACTTCTCTGAACTTCAGGCCAACTTTAAGACTTATCACTCAACTCATGCAATTGAGCCTCAATTCCAAGACCATGTTTCACATCCCATCCCACTATTCACTCAGACGGTTTCCTTTCCATCTATCCTTGTTTTCTACCTCTTGCTCTGAAAATAGGGATTAAGTCAATACTATTATTGCTTCTGGAAAGAGCTTGTCTATTGACTCTTTTTCCCCCTCCTTTTAATCTTTATTGAATATCATTTGTTTTTATATCACTTTTGTTTCTGAGTATATCTCTCACCCCTTCCCCTGCCCAATGAGTCTGACAGGAAATACATTGTTCCATACCCAGAGTTCCCCATCTCTGCAAAGAAGGAAAGGAGACATTTTCTCATTTCTTCTTTGGGGACAAGTTTGGTCATTATAATTATTATTTTTTTTTATCTATTGAATTCATATGCTGCAATTTGTTCAGCCACTCTCCAAACAATGAGCACCTCTTTAGTGTCCAGTTCTCATATCATATGTATATAATACAAGCCTATATGTGTGTATGTGCATATATTCATACATGTAATTTTGTGAATGCAAATATATGTATGAATATTTCCACATATAATGCATATGTATACATACACATATATATATTTATGTATGTGCATACATGCACACATAGTGATATATCCAGGAAAGGCTTCTTTTAGAAAGTGAGATTTGAGCTGAATCTTGGAGGCCAGGGAAGACAGGAGGTGGAGATGAGGAGGAGTATTCCACATGCATGGAAAATAGCCAATAAGGTAAATATTGTGTGAGATAAATATTTAGGGGACCCCTAACTTAGTAACTTAGGCCATCTTGGAAAGATTCAACATAGAAGTTGCAGCATCACATGGTGTGTCTTATAGCCTGACAGCCCGACTTCCTGAACTTCTCTTAAGAAATTTCTTTTAATAGACTCTGTGGATGAACTTTTGCTCCATTCACCTCTGGGCCTCTGGCCCTCTAACTCTCCACTGAGGGTTAAGATCTACCTGGATTAATTAGAGGATCCCATAAAAAATCATTGTGAGAAACGGAGAGGTCTTTTTGCTTTTGGACTTGAACTAATTATCTCCTTGGGTTGGCATCTCTCTCTCTGTCTCTTTCTGTCTCTGTCTTTTTGTCTCTCTCTCTCTGTTTCTCTGTCTCTTTGTCTCTGTCTCTCTGTCTCTCTGTCTCTGCTTCTCTGTCTCTGTCTCTGTTTCTCTGTCTCTGTCTCTCTCTTCCCCATCTCATCTCACTGAGCCATCTCTGACAAGCCTCAGCTTCAGCTGGCTGCAATGGAGGACTGGATTTTGCTTAAAACTCTTTTTTTCTATCTTTTTGTCTGTTTGCTAATCCATGCTTATAAATACGGTAATAAGCCTCCAGATTAATTTTTATTTATAACAGGAGTATGAAGATAAACTGCTTTGTTTAAGGAAGAGCAATTGGGCTGATGTAGCTAAGTAATACAGAACTTGGAGGAGAATAAAATAAGAAAACTGGAAAGGGAGAAAGGGGCAGAGGGAGCTAGCTAGAAAGTGGATAGATACTGGCCTGCAGTCAAGAAGACCTGAATTCAAATTTGACCTCAGGTACCAGCTATGCAACCTTGGACAAGTCCCTTCACCCTGTTTGCCTCAGTTTCTTCATTTCTCAATAAGCTGGAGAAGGAAATGGAAAACTGCTTCAGTATCTTTGCCAAGAAAAGCCCAAAAGGGGTCATAAAGAATAAAAAATGACTGAAATGACTGAACAACAAAGGGGGATCAGGTTATGAAGAGCTTTTTCTTAAACTATCAACTAGAGCATTTTCTATTTGATCCCAGAGGTAACAGGGAACTACTGGAGTTTATTGAGTAGGGGAATGGCAATATCAGACCAGCATTTTAGGAAAATCATTTTGGCAGTTGAGTGGATGATGAATTCAAGTGGGGAAAGACTTGAGGCAGGGAAAAACAATCCCTGCCCCTCAAGAGAGACAGAGAAGTTAGTCTATTCTTCTAAGCAACGTGCTCAGTTAAATTCCCTATCTCTCCAGGTATTTTTTGCCACCAAAGACTTCATTTGGCTGCTTGGCATGAAGACTATCACAAGGACCACAACTAGAATCTTTTGGCTATTTTTGCTATCAACCAGGAGAGGACTTTTGTTCCTTTTTTTTTAAGCCCTTTTGTCTTAGCATCAGGTCTAAGATAGAAAAGTGACAAGGGATAGTCAGTGAAGTCCAGATTTGAATCCAGATCTTCTATACTCCAGGCCTGGCACTCTATCAACTGTGTTATCTAGCTGCCCCCCCCCCTTTTTTTTTTTTAACCCTTAACTTCTGTGTATTGACTTATAGGTGGAAGAGTGGTAAGGGTAGGCAATGGGGGTCAAGTGACTTGCCCAGGGTCACACAGCTGGGAAGTGTCTGAGGCCGGATTTGAATGTAGGACCTCCCGTCTCTAGGCCTGGCTCTCAATCCACTGAGCTACCCAACTGCCCCTAGCTGCCCCTTTTTGTTCCTTTTGAACGATGGCTATTTGTCTCTGGATGTTTTTCCTGTCTCTACTGAGGCCCAATTGCCATTTGAGCAATGGGTCCAGAACTGGATGTTAGCCCCACTTTTCACTAGGGAAAGAACTGAACCAAGAGCCAGGAAGGCTGGGTTTCAGCCCCTCCCTCTGCCATTAATTAATTATACGACCTTGGGCAAATCATTTCCTCCTCTTTGGGCCTCAGTTTCCTCATCTATAAAATGAGAACATGGGATAAATGGTCTCTAAAGTCCAAGGGAGCTTTAAACTTCTATGACTTTGGCCCTGCTTATATGATCTCCACCTTCACTTCCTATTTGAAATAGTGTTTAAAAGTGCTTAATTTAAGATGGTTAGGTCAGGGTGGAAAGAGCAGCTTCCTGACTTCCCAGAGAGATAGTAGAGATTCTTCATATTGGATTGCCAGACAAATGTGATCTTCCCAAAGAGAAATAAAGAAAGCATTTATTAACAGTTCCAAAATTTCCCCTAAGACCCAAAGACAAGTGAAGTGGAGATCAGTCAACGATAACAACTTTTAAAAGTCTTTGATTCAGTCACTCCCTGACTTTGTGACCCTGGGCAAGTACTTAACCCCAATTGCCTAGCCCTTAATGCTCTTCTGCCTTGGAACTGAGGCTCAGTATCAATTCTAAGACAGAAGGTAAGGCTTGTTTTTGTTGTTGTTGTTGTTGTTTTTTAAATAAGTCCCTGGTTTAAGATGGTCAGGTCAGAGTGGAAAAGAACAGCTTTCCAACCTCCGGAAGGGACAGTAGAGATTCTTCATATTGGATTACCAGATACATATGATCCTCCTAAAGTGAAATAAAGAAAACCTTTATCAGTAGTTCCAGAGCAGTTTCCTCTAGAACCCAAAGATTTAGGTGAGATGGAGATCAGTCAAAGATAACATTAAAATTTCAAACATGGGAGATTGGGAGAAGGGTGATACCTAATGAAGTCAGGAGGAGCAGACTTGGAGGAATGATAAAATCCATGGCTCCGGATATGCTGACTCTGAGGTGAGAATGGACATCCACATAGCGATGTCTATAGACAGTTGGAATTATAGATCCAGAGATCAGAGAAGTGGATGAAAAAAATTAGTGGATTATTTGTGTAGGGATTGTGAGAATTTAATTTTCATATATTGTGTTAATTCCTATATATTAGGGAGAATTACTATATATTCCTATGCCTGGAATCTGGGTCAGAGATCCCACCTAGTCTGCTGCTTTTAGTATTTTCTTTTTCCTTGGGAATCCCAAGGAATGTCTTTTTATTTTTTAACCCTTATCTTCCTTCTTATAATCAATACTATGTATTGGTTCTAAGGCAGAAGAGCCATAAACGCTAGGCAGTGGGAATTAAGTGTTCCCCAGCTGTAATGCCTTCCTTTTTAATAGAATTTCATGGAGATGGGTTTTTCTGATCTACCTGCAAAACTTTAACTGTTGGTTTGGGGAAGGGCTGACAGTCTGATGCACCATCTCTTAACTAGCTATCACCAATTAAAGATGTCTTGGGATGGTCAAGGGTAGGACTGAATAATGAGCTTCTAAGTATTTATTTATCTGGCTACCTGACTCATCTCTGGTTGTCCCTGGTCATGAGAGACTACCACAAAAACCTATATCACTTTAGTGATTATAATGCTGGTCTAACCAATAAAGCTGATATAATCAATAAACTTATATTCTTGCCCCAAAATCAATCTCTCAAGATAATTTTAATTGTAACAGGATGAAAGTTAAAACTATGAGAATAAATGGCATTGCCAAAGGAGAGAGAATAGACAGAAGAAAAATGCAGAAGACACAATTTTAGGACTCTTCTGCCATGTAATATGGTGACAGGAAGAGGACAAGAAATCCCTGGTGACAGAAGAAACTCTTCTTGGTACAAAGCATACACTCCAGCTACCTTTCCCCCTAACTGTCAGAAGCCACAGAAAATGGGAAATGTTTTTCTCGGCATTATCATGGTCATTCTTCTGGTTCTGCTTACTTTGCTCTGTATCTGTTCAAATTCTAGAAAACTTCCATGTCTCTTTTTTTGAAGCTGCATTTGAATGCCTCAGAAACACGAGCTAAGCCCTTCTCAACCCACTTCCAGAAAACATTTGCACCCATCCCGAGCTCCTCTTCATATCACATGAATCACAAATGATTGTTTCTGATCCCTTTCCCAGAAATGCCAAAAAGGACGTGTTGGCTTCTTTTTAGCATAGTACATGAGATTCCATTCAAGTAGGAGGTAGAATCATTGGTGAAGAGACCAGTAGAGTTTATCATTTTTCTTAAGCGTTTTCCAGACACGAAAGAGCGTATATTTTAGTGGAAAGAACACTGGTCAGAGGGCCAGGAGACCTGGGTTTTTGCCCAGCTGCCACTAACTTATGATGTGACTTCAGCAAATCACTTTTGGGCCTCAGTTTCTTCCCCCATAAAATGAAGGGATTGGCATAGACGAATTCTAATGACCTTCCCAATTTAAAGATTTTTGTGATAATACCAACAAACAATTGGAGGAGAACCAGAAGGGAAAAGCTACTCCCTCCATCCAAATGGAGGCTGAAGGCTCAGTAAGGGCCCTGGAACTGCTCCTTAACACACAACAGATGAGACCATTTTTTTTTCTGGGCATGCTCAGAATGCCCTTGGTTGAGGCTGTGGGGGATATTTGAAACTAGTGGATTCCACTTTGGAGCTTGGAATTGAAACCACAGCCCAATTACAGGAACACACATGATCTCTCTGAAAAGGAAGAATATTTGCCCTACAAAAAAACTTAAAGGCTAAAGAGAGTGTGAGTGTATGTGTAAGTGTATGGGCTGGAGAATCATAGCCTTGATGATGGAAGCAGCAGAGGGATGCTATGCTGGACATTTTGGGTCATTATTTTCCTTGTTCTCTTGGAAATGGCTACTTCCTCTTTTGCCTATGTGAGGTGAAGGATGGTGCCAGGAGAGTAGAAAATGGCTCCTGCTTCCATTCATTCTCTTTGGGCCCCACTCCCCAACACACTATCTTGGAATCAGAGGCCACTCATTAGCAGAGCAGTAACTAGGGCAAGGCGACAAGGGCTTTGCCCCAGGGTTCCTAAAATGTATGGGCTGCCAACAGCCCTTTCAGTTCTTTAGCAGCACGGAAAACACCAGAACTTAATATTGACTATTATTATTACTTAATTAATGAGAGGAGTTAAAATAAGAAACTATTAGATGCTGGTGGCTCCTCTTCTCCTGACCATTCCCCAGGTGAGCTCCTTGGCTGAGTTCTGTCCTGCTCTCTCTACTCTTATTCCAGGGGGCTTCCTCCAGCAGCATGTCAGGGTCTCTGCTTCACCCCCACCCTCGCTCCAACCCCTCAGCCCCCCCATATCCACCAGTCAACTACATTGAGATTAAGTTCAGTGCAACTTCTCCCCAGTGCAAATAAAGCTAGCTGTGGGTCTGCTTATTTGTAGAATCTGGGTCCAATAATCCACACTAATGGAGGGTGGGCCACGACGGAGCCCTAGCTTCAAAGTTTACAAAATGCTTTCCTCCCGGAAACCCTGTAGAGGAGGTAATATAAATATTTTTATCCCCATTTTACAGATGAGGAAACTCATAGAGATGGAGTGACTTAACTAAGCCACACAGCTGTTAAATAGTATGGGCTGAATTTAGGCGTAGGAGGACTCATAGTACCAAGTCCAGGGTTCGATCTCCATTGATTCCAACTCGAGATATTATTTATTTTAATTTGGAGGGCAGGATGGAGATGAGCAACACATAGACTTCTCTAAATTTTTCTGATGGGCATGTTTAAGTGAGTTTATATTCTGGGCACAACAGATGACAGGAAACAGCCTTTCTGAATGAAGAGGGATTAAAAAATACTCTGGGTGGGGTAACTGGGTGGCTCAGTGAATAGAGAGCCATGTTTAGAGACTGGAGGTCCTGGGTTCAAATTTGACCTCAGACACTTCCTACCTGTGTGACCCTGGGCAAGTCACTTAACCCCAATTGCCTAGCCCTTACTGATCTTGGAACTAATACTTAGCATTGATTCTAAGATAGAAGATTGGGGCTTAAAAAAACAAATTCCAAACCTCTCACAAGGCAGAAAGCCCACAGGTAGACAATAGTGTATAAACGTGTGGTTAGGGGTCCCTATTACTGGAATCTTCCACCAGAGTAACACAAAATCTTGCATATGAGTACAAACATCAATGTCAGTGAATATTTTATTTTATTTATTTTTATTATTTAAACCCTTACATTCCATCTTAGAATCAATATTGTGTATTGGTTCTGAGGCAGAAGAGTGGTAAGAGCTAGGCAATGGGGGTTGAGTGACTTGCCCAGGGTCACACAGTTAGGAAGTGATATTTTAAAAGGAATGACAATTGACCATAACAAGGCCACTAGGACCATATATAATTATACTTTTTGCTTCCTCAGTATCTAGTACTTCAGTCCCAGCCCCCGCAGAGCACACTCATGCACACGAACATTTTGCCATCAGAGATGGAAAGAGTTCTAGATTAGGAATCAAAAGACCAGTATTCTAGCCAGAACTGTGCCACAAACTGTGTGACTTTAGGCAAGTCCTGGCTCTTGAAATCCAAGGACTTTGAGAGTAGAAAGATATGCATAATAAAGGGAGGAATTTGGGCTGGGTGGGTAGAGAACAATGACTTCTCTACTTAGCTTCCCTTTTGTTCTTGTTCAAATTCATTTGCATGCTAAACCAGAGAGGATCTTGGAACTGTCTAAACTAAATTAGATCTTATCTCTGCTGAGATTTACTGCTTGGAAAGATTTAATCTTAGCCTAGGGGCACTTTGCTTGGCTTTGGGTAATTGGGTGTGGTTGGCTACGAGTAAAAATCCATCAGCTTTCCCCTTATCTGGGAGAGGTTCTTGCCAGAGCATTACTATTAGATTGGAGTAGAGATTGAAAATGGGTGGCCCAGAAGAGAGGAGCCCAGGGGCAGCTAGGTTGCACCATGGATAGAGTGCCAGGTCTGCAGTCTAGAAGACCTTTCAAATCTAACCTCAGACATGTCCTAGCTGTATGACCCTGGATGAGTCACTTAGATCGCCTAGCCCATGACACTCTTCTGTCTTGGAACTGATACTAAAACCAGAGGAAAGGTTTCCAAAAAAAGGGAGGAGCCCAGAATTTGGTAGCAGGCAGCAACTCTTATACGCCCAGGAGTTACCAGCCATCACAAGATCTCAGAGCAAAGCCCAGTAGACCCTATAGTGGGGATAATTACAAAATGGTACTCCAAAAGTTGTACTACGGTGATGCTCAAGTTTAGACTCATGAGCCCTGTAGTCACCAATAAATCACCAAGGCCTAGTGGAGCATGGCTCCCAGCAGAGAGGCTAGAATCAGCAAGGAACAAGTCCAGGGAGAGTGGGGAGACCCCGGTGGTCCTACGGTGTCAAGAGTTATGAACTGACCCATTACACATAGTCCCTCTTTGTGGGCTCTCTCTGTGATTTCTATGGAAGCCCACTCTCTCCACTGAAGGCACTGAGTGTACCCAATGTTTTTTGGAGGAATGTAGTATTGAGATTTTTCTTATGCTATTTCCTTAAATACCTTTGCTTTGAACTGTGTCTTCTGACTGAGAAGTGTCAACATGGAATCTAGAAACCCCAAACTTGTAGCCTACTAAGATCTGATGAACCCCAAGTTTTAGGACCAGGTTATAAGTTGGAGACCCTAAAGTCCAAGCCTATATAGCATCACCCATCTATCTGTTTGATTGGTCAGTAGCGTTTCAACCTTTGACCAAAAGGGGTGTGTGTCGACATAGAATCTAGAAACCCCAAACTTGTAGCCTAGTGAGATCTGATGAACCTCAAGTTTTAGGACTAGCTTATAAATTGGAGACTCCAAAACTTGTACAGGTTCCCTGTTCCCAGGAGACTCTACCCTGAAGGGAATCTCAGGCTAGGAGTTTCAGACTGAATAATGGACCCTAAGGTAAAAGACAGTCCCCATTTGGGATTTCTAGATTTCTAGATGTTGGCAGTAGACATAAACATATTGGTTTGGCACTAATGAGCTACAGTTTTGTGTAGATGTGGACCTAAAGAGCACTTTAAACATGTGGTACCTTTATTTGGTAGCCTTGCATATGAAAGGATGTTTTAGGTGCTAGGAGAGTGTCTTTCATTCAATGACCTCTGCCTTGGGCCAGCCCTAACCAAAATTAGGAACTAGGAAAGTTCCCTTTTCTAGGCCTCTGTTTACCCTGATTGAAGTGCCTTTGTCTCAGAGGGCCAGTATATTCCTGTTACCCACTGACTGTCCAGACCTCTCCTTCCTGTAGAACTCACCAAAAGTGAATTCCACATATAATTATCTCTTTTCACATGTCGGGGGTTAAAAATCTGTGTAAAAACTTTTGGCCCTCCTTTTGTAGCAGAGAAGAAATCTGACTTTTTCCTTTTTTTTTTTTTCAATAGGGTGTTTACAATATCTTATTGTAAATTTGGGGTTATTTATGCATTTCTGAGTTTCTAAACTTTTTCATATCTTCTGAGGCTTCCCAAAATTCCGCCCTCCCCCATTTAAATTCTTGTGCTGACCCAAGATATATTAGACTTGTAATGTAGTGAATGAAACTACGATGGGGAAAGTTGCAATATGGAAGGGGTAAATGTACTTTGTTATATGTATGTATATACAAATATGTATATTTGAGGGGTGACAGAGGACTCATTAAGAGGTAAATGACAATCTATTTGCTTTAGTTTCTTCATCTATCAAGACTGTCTCTTAATGCCTGGAATATGCCCTCTTTTCATCTCCATCTCTTAGAATTTTAGATTCTAAAATTGAATCCTCAAGAATCTAAAAATGAATCTTTAAGATTCATGAGTCTTCAGTGTCATTTCCTACATGTCACCTTTCCTGATCCCCCCCCCCCCCAGTGACTAAAACTCCTCTCCCCCATATTACTTTGATTATCTATGTAGGTAGTACCTTTCCCCCCAACAATAGAGTACAGATTACTCTAGGGGAGGCACTTAATAAATGACTGAGCGGCTGGCTGATTCAGTGGATAAAGTGCTGGGCCTGGAGTCAGGAAGACTCCGTGATTTCAAATGAGGTCTCAGACTAGCTATGTGACCCTGGTTGAGTCACTTAACCCTGTTTACTTCAACCTTTTTGATTTTCTTCTGACATCACAATGTGCTGATGAAGCATCTGGGCTGTCTACTTATGTCCCTCTCACCATATGATCAACCTTCTATCATAATTAATTCTCTGATGACATCTTTTATTCTTGTTCTTTGTAAGAGATCTTCATTTGTCATATATTGTAGCCTAGTCATACCATCCATTCATCTCTCTATTGCTTTTTATGTGATAATAATTTTTAATTCTTCAGAGGTTGTTGTATTCCATGTCTCTATGACATAAAGCAATGCCAGTAAAATATCAGTATGAAAAATATGGTGCTTTGCTTTCAATGGAAGCTTGAAGTCATTAAAGAAGCTTTGCACTTTCTCAAAGACAATCCAGTTTTCTTCCTCCTGTTCAACTCTGGCCAAAACTTGATCTTCATCTTTATTAAAGGTCCCAGATACATTTACTAATTGACAAGTTTTATAGGCTGTGCATTAAAATGTTTTTTTGTGATCTGGGCAATAAACATTTTTCATCCACTTGGTCTTTTCTGTGTGTATGGTCAGGCCAAACTCCATTGAATAACTATAGAAATCTTACAGGAGATTCTGAAGTGTTCTGAAGATTGGTGCTAACAGTATAGTGCCATCTACAAATAGAAGCATCTGTGGGACTTTACCTTCTACTATTTTATTTGGTAGAAGAACATCCCCTTATAGAATCTTTTCTAGTAAGGTATCTCCCTTCTACATATCAAAATCATTCAAAAATTTTAAGATGACATAGGATAGAGATAGAGACTTGACTAATGATTTCACTGATAATAGGGAATTCCCTAGAGGAGGAGATTCTCTCTTCCAATATATACTGTTCACAACAGAGGACTAATCTAGAGTGATAATATTGGGATTAATAAAGGGAAAATTTCTGGAAATGGTCACAGTACTCTGTTTGAAATTTGAAAAGAAACTGATCTGTCCAGAAGGGCAGAGAAGTTATATGTTTTACCTTCTTGGTTTGTGGATGGCCAAAGTGACCCTTGCCCAAACCTACAGGCCTGTGTGTATGTTAGATAAGACCCCTTGCAAGCTGAAGTGTGCATCCTAGATAAGACCTTGTATACAACCCACCCAACGGGCCCCTGCGCGAGCCTATAGACCATGCCCTTAGAGTGATAACCACCTTTGCTCTAAGTCTTACAGTGAACTGTATAAAGAGTGTTGGGAATTTACTCAGGGGCAGAGACCACTCCTTTCAGTCTCTTCCCCCGTGTGTGTACGTGTGTAGTTTAATAAAGCTTTGCTCTCTGTGCACCTTGCATCGTCTGTCTTGTTTCCTTGGGCTCACCCAAAAAAGGACCCTAACAGGTTCATTCAAGTTCCTTTGGATGAAGACTTTCTTGGATTGAAAATAGAAGAGAAGGAATGAACCTGATTTTAGGAAGGATTATGATGATAAGTATATAAGCCCTCCAAAGAGGTGATGGTCAAGTGCCTTGAGGCATTTCCTTATTTCCTTTGGGTTAATGATGAAACCATCTCTTACAACTTTTAATTTCTCAGAAGAAACTGTGGAAACACTTTCATTTGGCTGTTAATTCCTTTTGCTTTTGGTTTCATTTATTATGTACTTCTATGAACAATGTTGTTGTTTTTTAAACCCTTACCTTCTGTCTTAGAATCAATACTGGTTACTGGTTCTAAGGGAGAAGAGCTGTAAGGGCTAGGCAATGGGGGTTAAGTGACTTGCCTAGGGTCACACAGCTAGGAAGTGACTGAGGTCACAATTGAACCCAGGATCTCCATTCCCTGGCCTGACTTTGAATCCACTGAGCCACCCAGCTGCCCCCTGTGAGCAATGTTAAAAGAGCATAGGTTGAATTTAGAGCTGGAAGGGATCTTGGACTTCATTTAGTCCAACCCCCTTGGTTTATAGATGTAGAAACTGAGACCCAAGGTCACACAAAGATTTTCCATTCTGGATTCTCTCACTCCAAATTCTGGACTATTTCTATTATATGGTGCTGTGATACTATCAGTTCTCATTCCCCAAGGGGGGGGGGGAAGGGAGGGGAGAGAGAGGAGAGGAGAGGAGAAGAGAGGAGAGGAGAGAAGAGAAGAGAAGAGAAGAGAAGAGAGAAGAGAAGAGAAGAGAAGAGAAGAGAAGAGAAGAGAAGAGAAGAGAAGAGAAGAGAAGAGAAGAGAAGAGAAGAGAATCCTCAATCAACCTCAAGGTTCAGGACTTCAGCTTTGATAAGACCAGAAAAGAATAGAATGGAGGAGAAATTCAGAAGGGATCAACTTTCCTTTGTCCCCATATATAAAATAGTCATGATTATGCCTCCATAATGTTAGAAATATCATTCTCTTGCATCTGTCCTTTCCTTCCTATACACATTGCCACCAACCTAACTCAGACTCCCATTATCTCAATTCTAGATCAGTGTAATGTCTTCTAACTTGCTTTTATGTCACAAGATGCTTCTTCCTTCCACCATTCTGTATATCCCCACCAAAACATTCTTCCTACAGCATAGTTCTCATCAGAGCATTCTCAAGATTCCACAGTGGCTCCCCATAGTTTACTCAACAGAAACCAGATGATTCAACTTGATATTCAGTACCCTCCATGTTCTGCTGCCAATCCATTTTCTTCCTTATTTCACACTCTTCTTCTTCTTCTAAGCTATGATCTAGCCAAACAGGATTACGTGACATGCTTTTCTTTTTCTACCTTCATTATTTCTATAGAGTTAGGACATGTACCCCATACCTTATTATTTTTTCTACCGACAAGTTCATATCTCATTTCATTGGTACTCTCAGATTTCAAATGGCTTTTGCTTCTCCTTATTCAATGGAATTCTCAAAGTCTGGATTCCCTATAAGGAAAAGACAATATAATCTTCCCTACTTATCTCTTTTCCTGCTCCATAATTATGGTACATAGGATTTTGCTTTTGTTTTTGG
>NC_058131.1:571084140-571095707 GCF_016433145.1 Gracilinanus agilis
CCCCCGCCCCAGTTCCTTTTAGTTCCTCAGATAATCTAGTTGGATCTGATCCCCTTTTCAGGCATTCTTCCCTCAAATTCTTAGCTCTTGTGCTCTTAAGGGTCTTTATAGTAAACTATAGTAAAAAGCTAAAATAGACTTATCTTATAATATCTTAAAATCAAGTCAGATTTCACTCATTACTTTTCATTCAAGTTTAGATCACTCTGTTAAGTTTTAGGTTCTTGGTCAATCCACACATTGAAGCCCCTGTTCAGTGTTAGTTTTTTCAGCAAGAAAGAAATAAACTTTCTGATCAGATTAAAGAGCCACATTTTCTCATGATGATCTATGTTCGGTTTTTCAGGTTAGGCAAATTTGACATATGAACCTGTTTCCCTAGTTTTTCAGAACATTGCAGTCAGCCACTTGCTTCATTTAGAAAAGAAATTTTTTGATCAACAAAATATGCCTTATCTCTCTCCCACCTTGAGAGAAAGAAAAATAAAACCCTTGTTACACATATGTATAATTAAGCATTATATAAAATTCCCCATTGGTTATGTTAAAAAAAAATCTCAATTTGCACTCTGAGTCCATCACCTCTGACATGTAATACAGTGGATAAAGTACTGAGCCCAGAATCAGAAAAACCTTGAGCTCATATTTGGTATCAGACATTTACTAGCTGTGTGACTTTGGGCAAGTTGCTTTACCTCAGTTTCTTTGTCTATAAAATAGATACGATAGCAGCATCTACCTCCCAGGATAGTTCTGAAGAACAAATGAGGTCATATTTATAAAGCACTTGTGCCTGGCACAAGTAGACACTTAATAAATGCTTGTTCCCTTCCCTTCCTCCTATCAGAAGGGTGGCATGATCACGAATCCTTTGGGATTGTTGTTGGTCAGTGCATTGATGAGAGTTCCCAAGTCTATCAAAATTCTTCATTTTTTATAGGATTGTTGTTATTATACAAATTGCCTTGGTTCTGCTCATTTCCCTATGTAACAATTCATACAACTCTTAGGTTTTCACGAAACTATCCTTTTCATCACTTTTTAGAGCATGCAAGTGTTTTATCACCTTTCTATACCATAACTTTTTTAGCCAGGCCTAATTGAAGGGAACCCTCCATCTCTAATTCTTTGCCACCACAAAAAAGCTGCTGCATATATCCTTTGTTAGTTTGTTTTGCTTAGGACTAATCTCTCCCTTAATTTAACCTCTCCCTTTTTCTCTACTTTCCCCTTTTCTACACTACATTCAAAAGTGAAATACAGCTGTACACACTTCTGTGTATGTATTCTTTTTTCTTTTAAGCAGTTCACTTGCTTCATTTTTTAACAATATTGAGAAGTCTTACTTAATTTGAACTAGTAGTTTTGATATCAATTGTTTCCTTTTGGCCACTTGCCATATTCTCTCTGTAACTTGAATTTTTAGAACCTGTTGACATTTCTGGTTGAGTTAAATTTATGGTTTCTCTCTGACAGTGCTCTGTGGATTATACAGATTTGTGTTCTTGCTTCTTTCCTCAATACTTCCAAGCAAGTTTCTTGGGTACATTTCTGAAGTATGATATTTAAATTGCTTCTTCCTATATTTTCTGGGAGGTCAGCAATTCTAAGATTGTTTCACTAGATTCTGTTCTGTGGGGAACAAATTCTGTTTTCATGTTTTTGTCTCTGGTCTTTCTCACCTCTTTCTAGCTCTTTCCAAATGAATCAAACTCTTGGCAGATCTGTCTGCTACCTCTTTTTTTTTTTTTTTTGGATGAGTCCAATGGATGTTTAGATCTTAAAATAGCCTAACTCAATAAAATCATTCTCTAATCTCAGAACTCAACAGTGGATCTGTTTGAATGTATAGATGAGACAAAGTTCTTTGCACAAAATAGATATACTATTCAACATCCCAATCAAGGGCCTTATCCTTTAATCTAATCCATTTAACAAAGCTGAATAATTTTTTCCTGGTTATACTGTTTACACAAATGCAAGCTAAGCCCCAGTTCATTTTTTTTCTCCCTCAAGGACTGTCTTAGAGTCCCACAACTTTATTTTTTGTTTAAAAATTTTTTTTGAATATTTTCCCATAGTTACATGTTTCATGTTCTTTCTCTCTCCCCTAAGCCCCACTAACCACCCCCTTAGCTGATGCACAATTCCACTGCGTTTTACATATATTATTGATTAAGACCTAATTCCATATTATTGATAGTTGGACTAGAGTTATTGTTTAGTGTCTACATCCCTAATAATATCCCCATTAGTCCATGTGTGTTCAAGCAGTTATTTTTCTTCTGTATTTCTCTTCCCACAGTTCTTCCTCTAAATGTGGCTAATTTTCTTTCTCATAAGTCCCTCAGCCTTGCTCTGGATTCTTGCATTGCTGCTGGTAGAGAAGTCCACTACATTCTATTTTACCACAGTGTATCAGTCTCTGTGTACAATGTTCTCCTGGATCTGCTCTTTTCACTCTGTATCAATTCCTGGAGGTCATTCCAGTTCACATGGAATTCCTCCAGTTCTTTATTCCTTTGAGCACAATAGTATTCAATCACCAACAGATACCACAATTTGTTCAGCTATTCCCCAATTGAAGGACATTCTCTCATTTTCCAAATTTTTGCCACCACACAAAAAAAATATTTTTGTACAAGTCTTTTTCCTTATTATCTCTTTGGGGTATAAACTAAGCAGTGCTCTGGCTGGATCAAAAGGCAGATAGTCTTTTAAAGCTCTTTGGGCATAGTTCCAAATTGGCATCCAGAATGGTTGAATCAGTTCACAACTCCACCAGCAATGCATTAATGTCCCAATTTTGACACATCCCCTCCAACATTCATTACTCTCCCCCGCTATCATTTTAGCCTATCTGCTAGGTGTGAGGTGATACCTCAGAGTTGTTTTGATTTGCATTTCTCTAATTATTAGAGATTTAGAAGACTTTCTCATGTGCTTATTGATAGCTTTGATTTCTTTATCTGAAAATTGCCTATTCATGTCCCTTGCCCATTTATTGATTGAGGCATGGCTAAGTCCCAGTTCCTGACCTCAAGGAGTTTATAATTTAGTTGGGAATATAGACTAATATATAATTGGAGTATAACTCAAAACAAAGGAGATTTAACCACTGGGTTTTGTGTATAGTATATAGATGGGAAAAAAAGGTAGATATTAGTAATATAGTATAGCCAGAGAAAACCATTGAAGAACTGAAAATTAATAGATCACATTTAATAACACTTATATAGCATTTTCCAATTTATTAAACATTTTATAAAATACTTGTGTCACGGGTTCCTTTTTGACACAAAGGATTTGGGTATACTTTGGAGACTTCTCACTTTTCTTATTTCTACCCAGGAAGGTTGAATCTGTGAACTTTAGTCTTTTTCTCTCTTCTAAGGATTACCACCAGATTCCCTTACATCAGTAAGGGTCATAGGCTTCAATACATAAAATAGTCATCTTTATAAAACAATGGACACATAAAGAACTAACATCTGTATTCAAAGACAGCCTAAAGGCATAACAGTGAGGTGGTTCTGTAGCTAGAGAGCCAAGCCTGGAGACAGGAGGTCCTAGGTTCAAATCCAACTTCAGATACTTTTTAATTGTATGACCTTGGGCAAATCATTTAACCCCTAGTTGCTTAGCTCTTACCACTCTTCTTAGTATCAATTCTAAGACAGAAGGTAAGGTTAAAAAAAAAAAAGTCAAATAGCACTTTTCTTGGGGCATGGGGGAAAGGAATCAGCTTTTGCCCTAGAGATATATAGTTTCCATGATCCCTCCCTGTTTCTGACACTTAAAAAAGCACATGGTACACAGTCAATACTTGACAAATACATATGGAATTGAATTGTTGAATTGGGCCATGAATAATATGAGAGAGTTGGACTAGACAAGCACTCAAGTCTTTTTTTTTTCCCTTAAAACTCTTACCTTTCATCTTAAAATCAATACTGTGCATTGTTTCCAATGCAGAAGAGGGTTAAAGGCTAGGCCAGTGATTCCCAAAGTGGGTGCTGCGGCGATCCAGGAGGGCGGTGATGGCCACAGGTGCATTTATCTTTCCTATTAATTGCTAATAAAATTTAAAAAAATCAATTTCCAGGAGGCTAAGTTATATTTTTTCTGGAAAGGGGGCGGTAGGCCAAAAAAGTTTGGGAACCACTGGGCTAGGCAATGAGGGTTAAGTGACTTGCCTATGGTCACACAACTAGGAAGTATCTGATGCCAGATCTGAACCCAGGACCTCCCATCTCTGAGCTTGGCTCTCAATCCATGGAGCCACTTACCTGACCCCTTTGGTCTTTTCTATTGCTAACATTCTAGAGACTCATCAATAGAAAAATTCCTAATGATTCTGACTCTCTGAGTATTTCACAGAGTATCACTTGACCCTCATCTCAATAATATAATTGATTTTGCTGTTCAACATAAGCGCCCTTTTAAAAAAATAACAAAATCCTTACCTTTAGTTTTAGAATCAATACTGTAGATCAGTTCCAAGGCAAAAGAGTGGCAAGGGCTAGAAAATGGGGGTTAAGTGACTTGCCCAGGGTCACACAGCTAGGAAGTATCTGCAGACAGATTTGAACCCAGGACCTCCTGTCTCCAGACCTTGCTCTCAAGCCACTGAGCCACCTAGCTACTTTAGTAATGTCCTTTTCTGATGTCTCACGATGGCCTAGACTTGTCCTTGGGTTTAGAGCCCA
Source organism: Gracilinanus agilis (assembly GCF_016433145.1). Lineage (NCBI taxonomy): Eukaryota > Metazoa > Chordata > Mammalia > Didelphimorphia > Didelphidae > Gracilinanus > Gracilinanus agilis. The sequence goes on from NC_058131.1 coordinate 571,088,850, forward strand.
AGCTCTGGCCAAGTCCTACCAAACTACAATGGTCTTGAATATGGGTTCAAAGTATGTCCTTTATATGAGGACCAGCCTAAATATTCATTACTAAGTTGACCACAGAATGATTTGAGATTTTAGGGAGAGCTATTTTTTTTAAACCCTTAATTTCGGTGTATTGTCTCATAGGTGGAAGAGTGGTAAGGGTGGGCAATGGGGGTCAAGTGACTTGCCCAGGGTCACACAGCTGGGAAGTGGCTGAGGCCAGGTTTGAACCTAGGACCTCCTGTCTCTAGGCCTGACTCTCACTCCACTGAGCTACCCAGCTGCCCCCTTAGGGAGAGTTATTTTTGAAGACCATCCACTGAGCCATAGATAGGACTTGTGACCTATCCATGAGGTGGAGGGTGTACCCAAACCAAGGAAATAATTGATCTTTATAAGAATTTAACTGTCACTTCTGTCACATTCAATATTACCTGTCCTTTGAGGCTTCTCCTCCATGGAACCTTCACTGACTATTCCACGCCATATTCCTTCCTCTGAATTCTAATGGCACAGATCATCCATATCACCTATTTTCACACTTAGTCATAAATTATCATGTTGTTTCCTATCTCATGTGTATATCTTTGGTTTCTCCAACAAGATAGTGAATACCTTGAAGACAGAGACTATTTTATGTTTCTTCTATATCAATCCACCACATCTAATCTAAGGTGGGGATCATAGCAGCTGCTCTAGGAACCCATTGAATGTACTACAGAGTGATTTAATGGAAAAAGAATGGAAAAAGAATATTGATGCTCAAAAAGACCCAGGTCCAAATCTTGCCTCTGATGATTTACAGCCTATGTCGCCCTGGGCAGTTCATCTAACCTCCCCAGGGCTTTGCTTCCTTCTCTATAAAATGAAAGAGCTGAACTAAATGTTCTCTGTGGTTCCCTCTTGCTCTTCTAGGTCTACAAGCCTAGAATCTAAGAAGATGTCATTTATCTATAACCATGTTTTAGGCTAAGTGGCACAGTGCTTAGAGTGCCTGGGCTGGAGTCAGGAAGATTTGTCTTCCTGAGTTCAAATCTGCTCTCAGACTAGCTGTATGACCCCAGGCAAGTCACTTACCCCTGTTTGCCTCAGTTTCTTTATCTATAAAATGAGCTGGAGAAGGAAATGACAAACCATTCTAGTATCTCTGCCAAGAAAACTCCCAATGGGATCAAGAAGAGTCAGACTTGACTGAAATGACTAAACAACAACAACAAAAATTTTTGGAAATCCCTTTTGCCTCCATGGAGGGCTTCTTAACACTGTCTGATGGGGTGTGTGTGTGTGTGTGTGTGTGTGTGTGTGTGTGTGTGTGTGAAGCTTTCCTGGAAGTGTTTTTATTCCAAAAACAGTCAGGATGATGGCTCAGCCCAACACTCTCACAGTCTATTTCTCTGCCTTCTGGTATCGATTCCTGTTTTCTAAACTAAACTGTAAACAAAGTCTTTGGATGACAACACTCAACATAAGGTCGTAGACCCAGAGTGAATATTTATGTAGAGTTTACATTTGGCACCAGCTGGACCATCTACTTCTAACAGGGATGAAAGGAGGGAGGAAAGGAAGAAAGGAAGGAGGGAAGAGGACATTGGGTCCTTCTTGGGTTTGTCTTCTTAACCAGTATATTTCTGTCTGGTTAGTTTCTCATATCTGTGTGAATTTTCCCTCTCCCTTTCCTCTATTTTCAACCTATATCACCCTGTGAGGGAAATTAATTCCCCATGGGTATTCCTTACCGTGTGAACTAGCCAGAACTCTCACCAATATACAGTGAATTCCACTATTGCTCCAAGCTCTGGAATTTGGAGATTTGGGTAGGAGAAGGGAAGGGTTCCTGTTTCTGTTGTTGTTATTGAGTCATTTCAGTCATATTTAACTCTGTGACCCCATTTGGGGTTTTCTTGGAAAAAATACTGGAAAGATTTGTCATTTCCTTCGCCAGCTCATATTACAGATGAGGAAGCTGAAGCAGACAGGGTTAAATGACTTGCCCAGGGTCACACAGCTAGGAAGTGTCTAAGTCTAAAGATTCTGGAGTGGTTTGCCATTTCCTTTCCCAGATCATTTGACAAATGAGGAAACTGAGGCAACTAGGGTTAAGCGACTTACCCAGAGTCGCATAGCTAGGAAGTATCTAAAGTATCTAAAGATTCTGGAGTGGTTTGCCATTTCCTTTCCCAGATCATTTGACAAATGAGGAAACTGAGGCAACCAAGGTTAAGTGATTTGCCCAGGGTCACACAGCTAGGAAATATCTGAGGCTGGATTTGAACTCAAAGTCTTTCTAACTCCAGACTGGAGTTCCACTGCTTCACTTTGCTGTCCTGTGGATGATACATTGAAATAATGGGAAGGTGCACTGGATTGAGGACCAGGAGGCCTGGGCTGTGTTCCTTGCTGTATCACTTACTAACTGTATGACCCTAAACAAGACATTTGACTTCTCTGGATCTCTTATAAAATGAGTTTAGACTAGATCATCCGTTTCATTGTATTTAAGACAGGAACAGTCCATAAGATAAAAGCACTCCAAACTCTTGGTTTTACATGTGAAAAAATGGAAGCCCAGAGAAATCAAGGGACTTAGGGAATATCAAAGAGTGAATAAAGATAAGAGGCAGAATTCAAACCCGGGTCCTTGGACTTCAAAGGCAGTGGTTTCTTCCTCTACTGTGTCTATGCCATCCTACCTTTGTCAAGGCTTCTCGGGTTCTAACATTCAGTGAAATTGTTCAAGTCCATTTTTGATGCGAGAGTGTCAGCGTGTTCAGCTTGAGCGACGGAGCCCTCCAGGTGCCCCGTGGGCGGCAGGAGCAGAGCTTGGCACTGCGGAGACAAGTACTAAAAAGCAGACGAGCCTAAGGACTTTGTGCTCTGTTTGGCAACATAGACAGGTGATAAGTATATACAGGATAGATACACATATATATTTCTGTGTATATTATATTACATTGTAATATATTTGATTATATAGTATATGATATTGTAATATAATATAATGTTACATTACATATTATTCTAAGTATATTCCCATACTAATACACATAGATGCACGTATTATACACGTAGACATACATAATACACATATATTATATAACAGGCATACCTATATATTATGTGTGATCATGTGATATGTAGATATAGTATACACATATAACATTATATAATATACATTATGCACACATGTGGGTATATGTGTAATATAGGTCCAACACACAACACACCTATATTATATATGCACGTATGTATTACATACATACGTGCATATATGTACTATGGTTAACACACATCTTATACATCTAATACACACATGCATATATTCTATTATATACACCCTACATGTATATTTTATATACATTCACAAATACATAAGTACATATAATATATACACCTATATACATATTATATAGGTGTGTATATGTAATATGCTTATTTACTATATTATATATAATATTATATAATATATACACCTATATATATTATATGGGTGTGTAAGTATATGTGTTTAATATATACATTACATGTAATGTATAATATATATATACATATTGTGTGCATATGTATATATGTAATATACATGTTTATTATACAGAAACACATATATTATAAGGTACTGAGGGCAGGGAGGGCACTGGTGGTTGGAAGCTCAGAAAAGGCGTTGTGCTAGAACACTGGACTTAGAATCAAAAAGCTTGGAGATGGAATCTTCCCTCAGATATTAGTTAACCGTGTGACCCTGGGCAAATCACTTAACCTCTCTCAGCCTCCGTTTCCTCATCTGTAAAATGCCGATAATAACAGCATCTACCTCAGTGTTGTGAGGGACTAATAAAATAATAGAGAGGTTCTTCCAAAAGTCTTACTGCAGCTTCTAAACTTCAATAGCTCAAATTAAAAAAAAAACCAACCTTAATTTAAGTTATTATGCAAATTGTTCCAAATGTTAATACTAAGTAAACCTTTTTTAAAAACTGCACTGATGACCTCAGATACTTCCAAGCTATTCTGGGCAAGCCACTTAACCCACTTCCCCTAGCCCTTACCATTCTTCTCCTTTGGAACCAATGTATAGTAGTGATTCTAAGAGAAAGGTAAGGTTTTTTGTTTGTTTGTTTGTTTGTTTTTAAAGGGGGCAGCTAGTGGTTTAGTGGATTGAGAGGCTCAGAGATGGGAGGTCCTGGGTTCAAATCCGGCCTCAGATACTTCCTAGCTGGGTGACCCTGGACAAGTCACTTAACCCCCATTACCTAGCCCTTACTGCTCTTCTACCTTGGAACCAATACATAGTATTGATGCTAAGATGGAAGGTAAAGGTTTTAAACAAACAAATAAATAAAAAGTACACTAGAACTTTTGGGACAAATAAAAACTGATTATCAAAAAAACAGCAACCCATATCCATAAGGTGTTCTGTAACCTTTAAAATGCTATATGTTAGTTATTATTTTCCATTTTATTATTATCTGAAGGTGGTTCTTGAGCTGTCTCAAAGGAAGTTAGGAATTCTATGAGGCAGAGTTGAGGAGGGAATCAGTTTTACCCATCACAAAGGCACAGAGATGGCAGATATGTGGGGAACAGAGAGAAATCCATTTTGGCTGGACCCTAGAATTTGTCAGAGAGTAATGTGTTATGAGATGGAGAGGGAAACAGCAAAGCACTCCAGTATCTTTGCCAATAAAACCCCATGGACGCTGTTAGCATGTTCTGATCCACAGGGTCCTGAAGAGTTGAACACGACTCAACAACAACCTGTTTTGGAGCTATGCAGATAGATTGGGTCTAAGTTGTGAAGGGCTTTAAAAGAGTAAAGAGTTTAGATGTGATGCAGGAAATAACGTGGAGCTAGTGGATTTTATTGAGTAAGGGGAAGATGTGGTTGGATTTGGGATTGAGGAAAATCCCTTTGGCAGCTGAGTGTATGGATCAGGGTATATAAGAGTCTAACAACAAAGAGAAAAATTAATTTTACAAAGATTAAAGACCATCTGGTGATTTTTAATTTCTGAAAAATAATTATTTTTTTGTTTTTTAAAAGGTAGTTTTTCCCCCCAATTACAAGTAATAACAAATTTTAACATATGTTTTCTGAACTTATAAGATCCAAATTGTCTCTCTCTCTCCCCTTCCCTTCCTTCCCCATCTTAGAGATGATAAGTAATTTGATCTTGGTTTTACATGTATGATCATGCAAAACAATCTTCCATATTGGTCATTATTATAAGAGAATATTCAGATAAAACCAAAATCCCCAAATAAAAACAAATAAACTAAAGTGAAAAATTGTATGCTTTGATCTACATTCTGACTCCAACAGTTCTTTCTCTGGATGTGGATAGCATTCTCTATCAGAGTGTCCTGGATTGCATTGCTCAGAGTAACTAAGCCTTTTGTAGTTGATAATCATACAATATTGCTATTGCTATGTACAGTGTTCTCCTGGTTCTGTTTATTTTGCTTTGCATCAGTTCATGTAGGTCTTTCCAATTTTTTTCTGAAATTATACTGCTCATTGTTTCTCATGGCACAATAATATTCTATCACCATCATGTACAATTTGTTCAGCCATTCCCTAACTGATGTATATCCTCTGAGGTTTTTTTTGCCACCATAAAAAGAGCTGCTATAAATATTTTTGTATAAATAGGATCCTTCCCTTTTTTATGATCTTTTTGGGATATAGAACCGGCAGTAGTATTATTACAGGACCAAAGGGTAGGCACAGTTTTATAGCCTTTTGGGCATAGTTCCAAATTGTCCTTCAGAATGGTTGGATTAGTTCACAATGCCACTAACAATGTACTGGTGCCCCATTTTTTTCTACAAATTATAACAATAAATCACATTAACCTCTCTTGTTCCTCATTTCATTCATTTGTAAAATGGGAATAACAAGTGTAAAGTGAGCAGAATGATAATAAAAATAACTTACTTTTATATAAAATAACAATGTACATATACAATAATTTCAAAATTGCAATAAGGAAAACTACTGTGAAAGACAAAATCCAAGACCAATACAATGACCAGTTATAGCTCTGGAAGACTGATGGATGATAAATCATGCTTCCTATTTCTTGGCAGAATGAGACAAACACAGATATCAAGTTCTTTCTGTTGTTTCATTTTTCAGTCATGTTTGACTCTTTATGACCCTATATGAGATTTTCTTGGCAGAGATACTGGAATGGTTTGCCATAGCCTTCTCTAGCTCATTTGACAGGTGAGAAAATGGAAGCAACCAGGGTTAAATGATTTGCCCAGGGTCATATAATTAGTAGTTAATGTCTGAGGTTGGATTTGAACTCAGGAAGATGAGTCTTTCTGACTCTAGGCCAGGCATTCTAGCCACTGCATAACCTAGCTAGTTCTACATGCTAAATTAGTTCTAGAGTTTGAATTAAGTCCTAGGGTCCTTAGTTCCAGGTGCTGAGTTCTTTCTACTACACAATATTAACTTATTATTATATAGCATGTTGCCTTGTATTATTATATGTTCCTTAACTAAAAATTATACTGGAATGGACTTAATCCAGAGGAATCATTGCTGGATATGACTACCCATTCACCTCCATCTCATCCTTCCTTTTAAAATCTTTTGTAGAAAAGGAGCAAATTAGGCATCATCATTTAAAACTATAAGAAATTACTATTTAGACAAGATGAATCTTTCTAGGTTTAAGGAATCAACATCATTCTGGCAGTTCACCTGATCCTTCTCTGGGAGTTAGATGGCTTTCTCTCTCTGTCTCTCTCTCTCTCTCTCTCTCTCTCTCTGTCTCTCTGTCTCTCTCTCTCTCTCTCTCTCTCTCTCTCTCTCTCTCTCTCTCT
>NC_058131.1:571115242-571140372 GCF_016433145.1 Gracilinanus agilis
CCTCCTCCTCCTCTTCCTTCTTCCCCTTACATTCTTCTTGGAATACTTAGTATGGTTTCCAAGACCAAAGAGCAATTCTTATGGCAAAATAATATTTCCTTCATTCATATACAACAGTCTGTTTAGCCATTACTCCATTCATTGTTACCCCTTTAATTTCCACTCCTTTTCTTTTCCTTTTCTTTCATCTATTTTTAACTCTTATTTAACTCTTAAATATATAATATAATATATAAATATATATAAATATAATAAAATATAAATAATATCAACATATATAAGTATAATAAACATATATAAACAATAAAATATAAATAACATAACATATATAAATATAATAAAATATAAATACATATAATTATAATATATTAATTATAAATATACAACATACAATACATAAATATATTATAGGTAGCATATATTATAATATATAATTGTTATTATATAACAAAACTGTATAGTATATTATTGTATACTATTATATATTATATTAGATACATAATATTTTATTATATTAGATATATATTCTTATATTATATTATATTTGATATATAAATATAATTAAGAGTTCTATTTAACTCCGTATCAATTCTAGGGCTAGGCAGTTGGGACTGAGTGACTTGCCCAGGGTCACACAGCTAGGAAGAATCTGAGGCCAGGTCTGGACCCAAGACCCCCACCTCTAGGGGACTAGTGTTGTCTTAAGCATTCCTCTTTTTCCTCATGTGCTTTCTTCATTCTCCATGCTTGCAGCACCTCCCACCCTTCCTCTCTCCTCATCCCCTCTCGGCCACACTTCCTTCCTCTGGCCATTCGAAGTGCCGAGTGGCCTGTACGAGGGAGGCTCCAGGAGGAGAGCGGTGTTTATTGCCTGAGCTCACTTTAATGCCATGTCAGGTCTGGGCCAGATGTGTCAGAAAATAAACAACTGTTTAATATGCCCTGCAGCATTTAGAGGACTTAAGGAAGCTGGATCTTCCCAGAAGCTACTCTGAGTTCAAGCATTAGGCAGAACCAGACTAATCTATCTGAGGGCAAACTGTTCTTCATTGCTAGGCTACTAGGATTCTTTTTGCCATCCAACAGTCTGGGGACCTGAGTTCAAATCCTGATTCTTACTGTCTGGATGGTTTTGGGCAAATCACATAATCTCTCTAGGCGCAAGTGTCTTTATTTGTAAAATGAAGGGTTTGGACAATTCTTTCTAAATTAATTTTCTTAATGCCATCAATCTACCAATCAAACTACCAAAAAAATTTTTTATAGAGCTAGAAAAAAAAATAAAATCATCTGGAAGAACAAAATGTCAAGAATATCAAAGGAATGAACAAAAAAAAGTGAAGGAAAGGGATGTTAAGATTAAAATTTTCCTAAGAGACTGATTTTGGCTAAGGATATAAATTTATTGATTATATCAGATTTATTGGTTAGGCCAGCATCATAACTGATAAAGTGATATAGGTCTCTATGGCTCTCTTGTTATATTATATATTATATATATTTGTATAGATACAGAAACTCCTACAGATTAAAAAGGAAGAAGTTGGATTCTTGGCCTGTGAGATCCCTCTCAGTTCTAGGAATATAATCCTAAACTCTTATAGACATATCAGACTCTAAATTATCATTTTTATCTCCTCTTAGTTTGTAGCTCCTTATAAAATCAGTATCCAGAGGTTCCTTTTGTTGTTGTTGCTGCTGAGTTATTTTCAGTGTTGTCCAACTCCTCATGATCCCATTTGGGGTTTTCTTGCCATTTCCTTTCCCAACTCATTTTACAGATGAGGAAACTGAGGCAAACAGTGCTAAAGTGATTTGCCCGTGGTCATAGAGCTAGTAAGTGTCTGAGGTCAGATTTAAACTCAGGAAAGTGGGTCTTCCTGACTTTAAGCCTGGCACTCTGTCCATTGTGCCACCTAGCTTGCCCTTAGAGATTTGTTGTTTAATATCCAAATATATCCTTATCCTTCTCTTAACACATATTGACCAGAGGACTTAGACAACAGAGAAGACACCTTTCTATGTCCATCGCTCCTCCCTCTCCCCAGTTGACAGAATAATATTTGTAAAGTGCTTTGCAATCTTAAAGCATTATATAGGTGTTAACTATTATTAAGGCCATCAATGGCGGAGCAGCTGCTGTTTAACACTGACGAAGAGAAGTTCCTTTTTTGGGGAGTTCCTTATTCCTTCTCTCTAGCCTTATCCCTACTTTGTTCCTGGCCCAAGAAAAGTCCTAACCAGCAGGGCGGCCTTGGGGGAAGCACTCCTTCTCTCTGGACCGCAGCATCCCCTGTGTCCTCCTCCTCTCTAGCCTCGGTGAAATGATGGATTTGGAATGGACGTATTTAACGTGCCTTCCAGTTTTAATAGTCTAGAAATCTTGACCATGAAGAGCAGTGATTCCCAAAGTGGGCCCCCTGGTGGGTGCTGCAGTGATCCAGGAGAGCGGTGATGGCCACAGGTACATTTATCTTTCCTATTAATTGCTATTAAAATTTAAAAAAAATTAATTTCCAGGGGGCTAAGTAATATTTTTTCTGGAAAGGGGGGCAGTAGGCCAAAAAAGTTTGGGAACCATTGATGTAGAGCAAAGCTGCTGGATTTGGTCAGAGAATCTGTACTCTGATCCTGCCTCATCCACATGCTCTCCATGGGACTGAGGACAAGTTGCCCTTTCTATGTCTCAGCCTCTTTCACTCTAAAATGAAAGGATTCGATTAAATGGCCCCGAGGTCCTTTCCACCAGGGCCAACTCTGCAGTCCTATATTCTATATATTGAACTTCAGCACTTGAATGACAAACCACTTTGTCATCATTGCGATACTTTTGTTCACAACATTGTTGCTAATAGTCATGCACGCTTTGGGTCCTGGGTCTCCCTGTAGCATTGTGGCTTTTCTCTTCCACAAACAGTCTTGGATGAGCTTAGAAGAGACCAGGTCTGATTTTTAGCCTCACATCATTGTTTTTCTCTTACTCATATAATGGCAACATGGGGGAAGGAGGTCATAGTTCCAGTTAAACCCCATTTCTCTCTCCTCTATCTAGTATTCTGTCTCTTTCTCTTTCTCTCTGTCACTGTGACTCTGTACCTCTCTCTGTCTTTCTGTCTGCCTCTCTCTCAACCCCATCCCCTCTTTGGTGTCCCCACAACATTTTAGTGGATGGTCTTCAGGAGTTTCTATTATCAAAAAAAAAACCCATCAACAAAATTCTTCCCTGGGTAGCCAGATGGTGATGACCTTCTCTATACTTAAGTTGGTTCTTTTAAAAAAGTCTACTTTTATTTTTAAATTTAAATTTAAATTTTAAAAATATTTTTCCATAGTTACATGAATCATGTTCTCTCTCCTCCCTCTTCCCTTCCCCCTCTTGGAGTTGACAAACAATTCCACTGGGTTATCCATGTATTATCACTCAGTGCCTATTTCCATATTATTTATCTTTGGAATAGAGCAATTTTGTAATAGAGCAATCTTCTAAAACCTTTTAAAAGTTTCATTGATTATTTATAGTCAATATAATCAAAATCAAAATATAATCAAAATAATCAAGAGCCCCTAATCCCATATCCATAAAAGCAAGGGACAAATCATATGTTTTTCTTCTGCATTACATTGGTTCTTTTAAGATACCCAGTATGTCACTGAGCCTCCTTTCTAAACAGCAGATTCCTAACAGCATGGAAGGTATGGCCTACCTCCGTATTTTGTATCTAATGGATGCTTAATAAGTTGCTGGCTGATTGCACTTTAAAAATTTTGGGTGGCACAGTGGTTATATTTCTGTTCATGAAATGTAATGGGGAAAAAGGGGTCGACTATATTAAAGGGTTGGTCGCCAGGGGATTGAACAATTATCAATCCCCAATTAAGAATAACCTCAGGTTAAAATGACTTTTATGGAAGTTTATTTACAAATATATAGGAGAGAGTGGAAGTAGAGAAGAGGGTAGAATAAGAGATTTGTATTCAAGTCTGGGCTTTACTCTGGCAGGGCTCCAGAGGCCCAGCCAGAGTCTAAAAGTCAATTAACAAGGGTTTTAGCCACAAGGGCTTCTCCCAATCAAGGGAGCTTCTCGGAGGCTGGTACCTCCTGGGAGGTTAAAGGAGTCAGCCTTCTTCACTTACCACCTGTAGTTCTAAGAGAGAGATTTAAGATCAGTCTCACCAAGGTCTCAGGGTCCCAGGTCCAGCACTCCTGCACGTCCAAAAAAGAACCAGAATCGCGCCTGACTCACTCAATTCTCTCTTTTTAAAGGGGTCACTTTTGCTTTACTTCCTGTGCCTTCCTCCTAGTTTGCGTGTCCAATCACAACAGACATTTCTCTTAGGACTGCCCAGGAGGCAGTCAGTAATTTCTGATTTGTTACTCTAGCACACATGGGTTACAGACCACCCAAAAATGGAGATGTTTTTGCCTTTGGTGATTAAATCTAAAGATGGGCAGTGTAGATTTAATCTAATTATTACAGAGTTAAGAAGATCTGAGTTCAAATTTGACCTCAGACACTTGGTAAGTGGGTGACCCTGTGAAAATTTATTAACCTCTGTTTGCCTCAGTTGCCTCATGCAAAAAATGGGAGAATGATAGCACTTGCCTCCTTGGGGTTTTTGTGAACATCAAATAAAGTAATCGTTGTGAAGTGCTCAGCACAGTGCCTGGCACCATAGTAAATGCTATTTGTATAAGCTATTAAAACAACTTTTAAATGCCAAAATCATGACAAGTTTTATAAATATTCAAGTCAGAAATGTATGTCCTTTATACTACATCTTTATAGAATTAGACAATTTGGCAATAAATGAAATAGGAACCTTGTTAAGCAGATATTGTGCCCAGAGTGCCTGGTAGGGTGCTGGGGAAGCTACAAAGGAGATATGGCATCCATTCTTTAATGGAACTTAGTCTCTAATCAGGATATACATGTAACTCTAAATTGAGGCTTAATATGGGACAGCTGGGTAGCTCAGTGGATTGAGAGACAGTGCTAGAGACAGGAGGTCTTGCATTCAAATCTGGTCTCAGACACTTCCTAGCTGTGTGTCCCTGGGCAAGTCACTTAACTCCCTTTGCCTAGCCCTTACCACTCTTCTGCCTTGGAACCAATACATAATGTTGAGTCTAAGGCAGAAAGTAAGGGTTAAAAAAATCAGTAAGGAAATAAATTTTTCTCGATGATGCATATTTGTTACAAAGAATTTGGTTTTTTTTTTCTTTTTCTTTTTCCAATAGAGTTGAAGGATGAGAGAGAGGGAAGATAGATTTCTATTAATTAAAAAAATGTTTTTTAAAAAATTAAAGGGGCAGTGAGGTGGCTCAGTGGATAGAAAGTGAGGCCTGGACATGGGAGGTCCTGCATTCAAATTTGACTTCAGAGACTTCCTAGCTATGTGACCCTGGGCAAGTCACTTAAACCCCCATTGCTTAGCACTTACTGCTCATCTGCCTTGAAACTAATACTTAGTTTTGATTCTAAGACAGAAGATGAGGATTTAGAAAAAAAAAGTTCAGAGAACCATTGAATGCATAAACCTAGGGTACACACAAGCATACCTACCCTACACTATGAATTCTTCTGAAAAGCCCATCATCTTCTCAAAGTGCTTTCACATGTATGATCTCATTTGTACAAACAAGTCCTTCCCTTTAAAAAAAAAACAAAACTTTTTGGGATACAGGCTCAGCAGTGGTCTTACTGGATCAAAGGGCAGACAATCTTTCAAAGTCCTTTCGGCATAGTTCCAAATTGCCCTCCAGAATGGTTGGATCAGTTCACAACTCCACCAACAGTGCATTAATGTCCAAGTTTTGCCACATTTCCTCCAACATTTATCATTTTTGTATGATCCCATTTGGTCAAGTAAGATCCCCTGAGACAGAGTAAGAAGCATCTTCCCCATTTGACTCCCAGATGAGGAAGCCAAAGCATTGAGAGATGAAGTCAAAACCAGAACCCAGGTCTAGCATTTCCCTTCTCCTTTCTAGAGCTTTACCTCTTTGGGTCTTAAAGACTTCTTCCATCTCAAAATGCAAAAAATCCTGGGAAATGTTAAACTTTATCCACTAACACCTTGGTTGTAGAATCACAGAAAATTATAGTAGAGCAGGGCCTAAGAAATCCTTTAGTCCAACTCCCTCATTTTATAGAGGAGAAATTAAGTGACTTGCCCAAGGCCACACATCTAGTTGGTGGCAGAAGTGCGATTAGAATTCTTATTTCCCAAATTTCAGACAGAGGGAGAAATTATTATAGGCAAAGCTCATCGGTCCGAGGGACAAATAAAGTAGCAGCTGCCTCAGGCTCAGAGTAGTACAACAGAGGGACACTTTTTAATATGCTTTTTTATAAATGAATATTTTAAAAGAAGGGAAATGGCGCATGGGAGATTGACTTCTGACTGCTCAAGTTGCTTGTATTACAGTGAATGTGCACACCTAGGGGGCCCTAACTTTAAACCTTTCCTGGGGAATGAATACCATCACTTTATCTACTGGAATGAGAGAGCAGGGAGGGAAGGCCAGCTGGGAGAGGAAGGACAGAGGAATGGGTATGGTAAGAAAGGCAAATTTTGTAGAGTTCACAATTTTGCCTGGGGTCAGACTTTTATAAAAATTATAAATAGGATCATAGGTTTGGAGATGGAAGGAACCTTATAGGCCACCTAGAAGAAGACTTTAACTATAATCTTTTTCTACCATCTTAGAATTAACCCTGTGTTAATTGATTCTAAAGTGGAAAAGTGGTAAGAGCTAGGCAGTGGAGGTTAAGTGACTTGCTCAGGGTCACACAGCTAGGAAGTGTCTGAGGCCACATTAGAACCCACAACCTCAGGGGCAGCTGGGTGGCTCAGTGGATTGAGAGCCAGGCCTAGAGATGGGAGGTCCTGGGTTCAAATTTGTTCTCAGATACTTCTTAGCTGTGTGACCCTGGGCAAGTCACTTCATCCCCATTGCCTAGCCCTTACTGCTCTTCTGCCTTAGAACCAACACACAGTATTGATTCTAAGACAGAAGATGAGGGTTTGAAAAAAAAAATGAACCCATGCCCTCCCATCTCTAAGCTTGACTAAGCCACCAAACTCTCCTCTGGTTCCTTCTCATTCCTCTTGAGACAGAACAAATAAGGTCTCCAGATAGGGCACCCTGGCACCTATGGGTGTCCAGCCCAGCTGAGGCATCCCCTGGAGACTGTCCTCGGGCACAGGGCAGAAATCCCTGTTCCTGAACCTAACCATCCATTCTCCTTTTTCAGGCCTGGGGCTGGCCCTTCCGAGAGAGGAATGTTCCAAGGTTTCAGCTTGAAATACCCAATTAATTCTTCCCTCTGTTGCTGAAAATACCCTTGGCTGGGGTTTCCCTGAAAGCAGGAGGCGCATAAGATTTTCCAGGCCAGGAGAACAGGGACTGTGGCAAACACCTCATTTCCACCCCCAGCACCAAAGGAGTGCAAAGGGTCAGAGCCGCTTTGGGGGTGACATCACCGCCATTACCATTAATCCCCTGTTGAATATTATCCAGGGGAGTAATTTTTAATGAGGCCCTGGGTTTGTCTTGTTTAAACTTGCACATACCTGCGCCTGGCGCTGAGGCCCCAGCCCGCAGAAAAGAAAATAAAACAATTTGGCTTGGGTGCAGGCGGGAGAAATGCTAAGAGCCCTAATGCCCCTGCTTTTATCTCCCCATTTGCTTAGGAGCCCAGAATAAATAGGAGAGAGTGGAGATTGTTCCATTAGGGCACGAGGCCTCCCCCCAGTCCACCCTGCCAAGCCACTTGCAGAGAGACCGTGGGCTGCCCGAAGAGGCCGGTGGTCCCCGTGGCCCCAGGAGGTTAGAAAAAGGCATTTTCCTGCAGGGACAGAAAGATTTCAGCCAGGATGGCTGCGTGGGCTTTTCGAGGTGGGATTCGGAGCTCTCAAGGACATCTTGGACCCTGCTACAAAGCGGATTCCCTTCCCCACTCCCCCCACTGGCTTCGACACCATGTGGGTGCTGCGTCCCTGTTCAGAAAATATTGGCACTGAGTACTGGGAGAAATCTTTGGGGCCAGTTGGCCCAAGCCTCTCGCTTTACTGGTGAGGAAACTGAGGTCAAGAGGAGTTCTGACTTGCCTAAGGTGAAGAAATCTGGAAATAGTAGAGTATTTCCATTGTCTCTCAAGTGCAGTGGCTTTGGGGGACTCAGACGAAATTCCCTCTGCTACTAACTACCTGTGCGACCTTTACGGTTGTTCAGTTATTTTTTCAGTCCAATATGATTCACGTGACCCCATTTGGGGTTTTCTTGGCAGAGATATTGGAATAGTTTGCCATTCCCTTCTCCAGCTCATTTTACAGATGAGGAAACGGAGGCAAACAAGGCTAAAGTGAATTTTGCCCACGGTCACACACCTAGTGTCTAAGACTGGATTTGAACTCAGTTCTTCCTGACTCCAGATCTAGTGCTGTATCCGCTGTGTCACCTAAGTACCCTGGGCCACCCTACTCAAGTCATTTTTCTTTCTCTGGGTCTTAGTTTCATCAGCCATGAAAAGAATGGACTTTTAAAAAAATAAATGATTAACTAAGATCTGTGCAGACACACGATTCAGTACCCTGAATGAACAAATAATAGAACATTGAACTGTGTGCCAGGCACTGTGCTAAGCTCTGGGGATACAGATGCAAGCAAAGAAGGAAGTCTCTGCTCTCAGAGAGTTTATATTCTCATGGGGGAGCACACCAGGCAACGAGGAGAAAAGGGAGAGGGGAGGGGGTGCTGGATTGGCTTCATGAAGCCCATGGACTCTGAGTTCTAGGAAAACTGGAAACCCCACCATTCAGAGCCCAGAGCCTAACTGGGGGCAGAAGCCAAGCTTAGGTTAGAGAGGAACGTGGAAGATGGCCAAAGATTTGGTAGTTTGAAAACGTAGGGAGGAGGTGATGGGAATATCTGATTTGGAGCCAGATAAGAATTTATTTGGGGGGGGGGCAGCTAGGCAGCAGGGGATAGAGTGCTGGTCAGAAAGGCTCATCTTTGTGAGTTCAAATCTGGCCTCAGACACTTACTAGCAGTGTGATCCTAAAGAGCTCACATAGCCCTGTTTGCCTCAGTTTTCTCATCTGTAAAATAAACAGGACAAGGAAATGGTTAACCACAGCAGCATCTTTGCCAAGAAAAACCCCAAATGGGGCCAGCAAAGAGTCAGACACCGCTGAAATGACACAACAAAAACAAAGACAACAGTCTAGAGTGTAGCATCCCATGTCTTTCTCTCTTTTTTTTAATCTTCTCTCTTAATACCAGTTCAAAGACAAAAGAACAGCATAGGCTAGGCGGTTGGAGTTAAGACTTGTCTGAGGCTAGATTTGAACTTGGGTCCTCAGGACTAATGCTCTATTCACTGTGCAACCTCACTACCCCCCAATCATGGCTCTTATAGGGGAGCTTTTCATCAGTTTCCTCATTTGTAAAATTCAAGCGTTGAATCAGATGGTCCCTGAGGTCTCTTCCCCCCTCTAAATCTATGATTCTGTGATTTGCTTCTGCCCCATCAAGTCTTGCTAACCACCCTCCTCCCCCTTTCCCATATGGCAGCTTCCTCCAGGGAAAGGTGTGTCTTTTAGGTGCTTCTGTGAGGATTAACTGGTTAAATTGTTTCCATCAGACTCCAGAGAGAAAAAAAGAGTTCTGTTTGGAAAAGCTGGGCTAAGAGGTCTGGAAGACAAGCTGGTAATACTCACTGAAACCCAACCCTTCTCACCGGGGGTGAAACCATCCGGAACAGCAGCTGTTCGGGTTTCTTGCCATATGTCACAGTCATATATACAACTGGGGCACCAAATGTAAACTAAACTTCTTTACTTGTTGTGGAAGCTACTTTTGAAAAAAATCAATCTTTGCTACTAGTACAGAGTTTCTGTGCTCTCTGTTGTAGGGGAAAGAAGGATTGATCTGGAGGAAGAAGGACGTTTCGAATTATGGCTCTTTTGTTAATTTGTTGTGTGAGGTCCATAGCTTTAGTTGTCTGAGCCTCAGTTTCTTCATCTGTCAAATGAAGGAGTCAGAACAGATGATTGCTAAGGTCCTTCTGTGAGCTTGATTCCCTTTGCCTGGATGTCTCCATCTCTTCTAATTTCTGTCCACTTTTTGGTCCAGCTCAAATACCTTCTTCACTATGAAAGCTTCCCTGATTACTCTAGTCCTGTGTTGGCAAACCTATGGCATGCATGCTGGAGGAGGCTGCTCCTTTCCCCTCCCTCCACCATGCCTGAGGACATTTTTCATTTCACCTGCCCCTCTGCCCAGTAGCCCAATGGGAACGCTTCCTCCCTCTCTGTCTAAGGTAAGGGGGCAGCTCACATGTGATATAAAGGTGCCGTTTGGGCACTCAGTCTCTAAAAGGTTCGCCATCACTGTGCCTAGTTGCCAGGGATGCTTTGCTCCTTTGGTGTCACACCTGTCTCACAGTTCTCACCTGTGGCTCCAAGGAAGTATAGCCTACCCAGCAGCCACACTCCAGTAAGCTAACTTGGGAGGTAGGTTGGGGGTAACCAATATGCCTCAGACTGGTCTGTGACTTGGGAGGTGTCTGCCCTTGGTCTACGAAGACTCCCTTGGTGGAAGGGGTGGACCAGAACAGTTAGTTCCGAAGGCCATGAAGGTGGCTGAAGCAGGTGCTTTGGAGTGGAGCGCTTACAGCTTGGTTAGACATGGAAGACACCAAGGTCATGCGCTACATCCCTGGCCATTGCCAGTCATCTTGAATTTTGTCTGGGCACTTTGGGCTTCAGTGACTCCGGAAGAGAGTGTGAGGCTGATGACCTTATGCCACCCTGCCTCCCTTAAATCCAATTTATGTCAATTTTGTCATTTTGTTCCTCTTTCAGGACTAAGGACAATAACCAACCAACCAATCAGTTCATAGTGATCTCTTGTAACTTTGAATTCCTATAGTATTTAGTGTCTGTACCATACATTTGGCCTGATCTTGGGAAATCTCTATCTGCCACCTCTTTAGTGTAGCCTCTCAGTACCTCATACTTGGATTGTTGCTATAGCTCACTGGTGGGTCTACCTGCATCTAGCCTCTTCCCACTCCAGTCTATCTTCCATTCAGCCACCAAATGGATTTTCCTAAAGCCAAGGTCCAATCATCTCACCATGCTTCCCCACCTCTTTATTGAGTGGAGTGTCAATCGATTCCATTGGCTTCCTATTGCCTCCAGGAGCAAATTCAAAATGCTTTGTTTGGCATTCAAAGCCCTTCATAACTTGGCTCCCTCCTACCTTTCCAGGCTTTTTACCCTTTACTCCCTACCATATATATATATGTATATATTTATTTATGTACATATGTATATACCATATATAAATATATGCATATTTATATATGGTGTATATATATATATATATTTAAACCCTTACTTTCTGTCTTGGAAATCAATACTGTGTATTGACTCCAAGGCATAAGAGTGTTAAGGGCTAGGCAATGGGGATTAAGTGACTTGCCCAGCTGGGAAGTGTTGAAGCCAGATTTAAACCTAGGACCTCCCATCTCTAGGCCTGGCACTCAATCCACTGAGCTACCCAACTGCCCCCCATATATACTCTTTTTAAAAAAATATTTATTTTTTTTAGAAAAGTTAACATGGTTACATGATTCATGCTCTTACTTTCCTGTATATATATATATATATATACTCTTTAACCCAATGACACTGGTCTCCTGCCTAGACTGGCCAGGAATAAGAAACTCCATTTCTTTGCTCTGACTGTCTCTCATGCCTGGAATATTCTCCTTCATTTGCTCAAAATACAGATCTCCCAGGTTTTCTTTAAGTCCCAATTAAAATCCCACCATCTACAGGAAGCCTTCCTTAACCTCTCTTAATCTGAGTGCCTTCCCTCTGTTAATTATTTCCTGTTTATCTTTGCTTTATATATATCTACTTGCATGTTATCTCCTCTGTTTGATTTTTTGGTCACCATTTATTTTTGTGTATTTTTAAATAGAACAATATATAACATAAAATATTATACATATGATTTCTTGAATATAACAAATTATAATATGCTTACCCAAGAGAAACAAATTCTCACATTAGCTGTGTCTAAAAATCTATGTCTTGTTCTTTTTTTTTCTTCCCCCCCCCTCCGTCCCACCCCTGTCCTCCCCAAGAAGGCAGGTAATATGATTTAAGTTGTACATATATTTTCCTGTTTGTCATGTTGTGAAACATGACACGTATTGCTTACACCAGAGAAAAATTCTTGGAGGAAATAAAATGAAGAATGGCATGTTTCAATCTGCATTCAGACTGGGGCTGTTCCTTCTTTGGCGGTGGATATCCTTTTTCATCATGAGTCCTTTGGAGTTGTCCTGGATCTATTAGATTTTAAGCTCCTTGAGAACAAGGAGTGCTTTTACCCCTTTTTTGAGCCCCCAGTGCTTGGCATAGTTCCTGACACATAATATGTGCTTAAGAAATAGATTGATTGATTATACCTCATGTAGAATGCATATCTGGGTTTCCATTAAAGTGGGTAAGGAAGTTTCCTGCTGTTAGATAGGCTCTCAGGATAACAAATATATATAGGGTGTAGGACGACCACAAAATAAAGGCAGGGATTTGAAACAAAGACTTGAAATGAAGATATGGCAAGAAAGCAGTACTGTGAAGTGGCTCAACCAAGGGTCTTTTGTTCCTTTGCCTTTATCCCATCTCATTCATTTTCCTAGTAGACCAATAAAGAATCTCAGATTAGAGGAAACTGCAAGGAGTAGGTGAGGTAAGGGAAGAGAGTCAGACTCAGGTGGCCCTTAATGATTTTTCTGAAAGGTGTACATTTGGGCAATAAGACACTAAGCAGAAATGATAAGAGCTTTCTATCACTGCCAGATAGAGTCTTGGAACAGAAAATCCTGTCCCTGGGGAACACATCTTAGAGGTTAAAAAATAGACAATGCCTGTCAGTTCTCCTTAGCTGGCTGATTGTTCTGTGTTCCAAAAGAGCTTAGCTCCTGGGGGTGAGGACTCTCTTTTTAGAGAGGAAAAGCCTATCATGGCCAAGGTTGTGAGGATTGACAGACCTTCTTTAGGGAAGAGGAAAAAAAGCTGCTCTGGATTTTTTCTCTAGTCTGATGACTAGGTGTATGATGGGTGTTGTCTTTTGAAAAGAGCTGAGGCTTAATCCTTTGGCCTCCAAGCAAAAAGATAGAATGCAGAATGCAGTCATTCTATGTCTGAGAAGAGGAAGGAAGCACTTCGATTGAGGACACCACCTGAAGTCAATAGGAAGTAGCAGGCTTCCTAAGCTTCCTGATCTACAGTGGCAGCAAAGAATGACCACGGAACTCAAGGAACTTTATCGAGCACTGACTCAGGGGGCTTAGCAGGGAGGGATGCCTGCAAGAGACTGTGTCCCATTGGCATCGACTCATCAGTCTGCATTTATTAAGCACTTACTAGTGCCGGGTATTGTACTGAGGATACAAATAAAGAAGGAAACAATCCCTACTCGTAAGAAGCTTGCGTTCAAATAGAGGAGTTCTATAGATATATGTACCCCAATAAATGTGTGTGTGTACATATATATATATATATATATATATATATATATATACCTAAATACATGGTGGTTTGTGGGGAAGGCACTAGCATTTGTGAGAAGCAGGGAAGGCTTCATGTGGAAGGTGATATCTTGAAGAAAGAGAGGGAATCTATGAAGAGGGGGTGCATTTAGGCATGAGGGTCCATCTGCAACACAGAGATGGGAGAGTAGCGGAACTAAAATCAAGGTCTCCTGGAGTTTATTTCCATGTTCTTTCTCCCATACTAGCTAAATTAGCATGGCACCCTGAGGGAGAGATGGGAGACTCCATGTGCACCCCAAATCCGATCACCACCACTGCCTCAACTACCACCTTGATGGATGACAACAACGATAACTTTTCTGCCTATGTAGAGTCCAGCGACCATGACTGAATCTTCCTTTCCTGGCTGAGGCTCCTGAGAACAGTGATCTTCACTAGCCAAGGGGATGAGTAGAGATAGAGATGGAGAGAGATGGGGAAATGGGGCTTACTGGGTTCTGAATTTGAGACAGACCCTGAGGACGACCACAATTATAACTGAACTTCGGGAGCAAGAAGGCAGGACCTGCTTTCAATAACCCAAAACAGAGCATCATCATTTCTTCCACTTTAAGCTGATTTGTTGTTTCTGTTCAGTTGTGTCCAACTCTTCATGACTCCATATGGGGTTTTCATGGCAAAGATTCTGGAGTGGTTTGCTATTTCCTTCTCCAGCTCATTCAACTATGGAGCACACATCTGTGAAATGGGGACATCCTAGGACAGACATCACAGGGTTGGGAAAATTGAATAAGATAATGCAAAGAAAGCATTTTGCAAACCTTAAAGCATATTGTTCTTCTTATTAAGTTTTATTGCCCCAGAAGTAGAGGAATAAAGAAGGAAGGACTAGCCTAGAACTGTCCATTGGATACATGCCAGCTGGGATTATTTCCAGTCCCCCATCCAGAAGAAGAGATAACAGTCTGGTGGAAACAGATTATCTCTACGATCTCTCCCACCCCTGGTAAAACTTGAGGGCTAAAAACCTCTTATTTCTTGGGAATAGATTAAAAACCACCTGGAGGAGAGAAGACATACCTGGTCCCCTGTGCTAATGGCTCTGCTGGGTGGTCTCCCTGGGCCAGTGGGGAGATAATGAACAACGAAGGAAAGCTGGATCCTCTGTCCTGAGGAATGTTAAGTATCAGGCAGGCATTCTAAACAGAGCCCCGGAATTCAGCAGGGGCAGGGTTGGACCAGGAATCCCCCCATCCTTTTCCTTTCAAACAGGGCAGAGCAGTTGAGCACTAATGATAAGGACCCTGGCCTTGGAGGATCCCAGGTGCCTCATTTCACAAACACTGACATCTGTTCCATCTGTCTGCATGGGTGACAACTTTCCGGACCCCTTTGTGTTTGTGTGTGTGTCCCTTCTCTATCTATGCTCCTTGGTTACCTCAAAAAGGAAGAGGCACCTTATATATGGGAAAACTCTGATGCCAGTAGATCCAGTCCCTTTGCCCAGCTGGAGAAGCTTGGTGGGCTTGCACAGCTTACCTCCCTTGGAGATGTCAGGATACGTCTGCTCAAAGCTGCTGCTTGCCTCAGTCCCTGTGCCTGCCATCATGGCCAGGTGTTCCCAATTACCTGCTCAGCCAAGGCTAGTCACACAGGGACTGGCTCTTACTACCACAGGCATTCTATAAAAACTTTGAGGCCAAGCCATTCTCCAGCTTGGGCTGGGGGTCCTGCCAGCTGCCTCTGCGCTTAGTTACTCAGGCTCTTTTCTCTGATTTGCCCACCCTCTGTGGCCCAGGCTCCTGTAGATCATCCTGGATCCTGAATTCTAAAATGTAGAATTCTAAAAATCTGAATTCTAAAATCTAAATTCTAAAATGTAAAATTCTAAAACCTAAATTCCAAAATGTAGAATTCTAAAATCTAAATTCCAGAATGTAAAATTCTAAAATCTAAATTCCAGAATGTAGAATTCTAAAATCTAAATTCTAAACATTCAGAGGAAGAACGGCAGGAGTGGAAACACAGAAGAAAAACAACCGCTTGAACACATGGGTTGAGGCGGACACGATTGGGGATGTAGATTCAAAAGGACCACACCAATGCAACTATCAATAATATGTAAATAAGTCTTGATTGATCACACGTGTTAAAACCAGTGGAAATGCGCGTTGGATATGGAGGGTGTTGAAGGGTGTTGAAGGGGAAAGTAAAAACAAGAATCATGTAACCATGGAAAATGTTTCTAAAAAAATAAAATATTTAAAAAAATAAAATGTAGAATTCTAAAATCTAATTTTTAAAATGTAAAATTCTAAAATCTAAATTCTAGAATGTAGAAGTCTAAAATCTAAATTCTAATTCTAAATCAGAACCTGATTAGATCTGGGAATCTAAAAGATTCAAGAACTGGATCTTTGATTCACAGAATCTCAGCCCTGAAAGAAAGGCATCTACCAACATCAGAGGCCTCCTAGGCCAATTCATGTTTAAATAAGAATTCAAATATATTGATTTGAATAAGAATTCCCTCAGATATCTCTGGTAAGTGAACATTAGGGTTAAAACTCTCTGAGGAGGGGGAACCCATTGCTTCCAGAGGCAGCCTATTTTACTTTAACTAATTGTTATTTATTTATTTAAAAAATCTTTGCCTTTCATTTTGGAATCAATATTAAGTATCCACTCCAAGGCTGAAGAGTGGTTAGGGCTAGGCAATTGGGTTTAACTGATTTGTCCAAGGTCACACAGCTAGCAAGGGTCTGGGGTCAGTTTTGAACTCAAGCCCTCCCATAGCTAGGCTGATTCTCAATCCACTGAGCTACCTAGTGCCCTCTATAATTGTTATCAAATTTTTCCTTAAATTTGGACTAAATCTGACTCCTGTGGCTCCTGTTCCTTTGGGACCAAGTAGAACAACTGAATTTTTTTTCCAAACCCCTACTTTCTGTCTTAGACAATACTACTGGTTCTAAGGCAGAAGAGCAGTAAGGGCTAGGCAATTTGATTCAAGTGACTTGCCCAGAGTCACACAGCTAGGAAATATCTGAGGCCAAATTTGAACCCAGAACCTCCCCTCTCCAGGCCTGGCTCTCTATTAAATGAGCCATTTAGGTTCCCTGAACAGTTGAATCTTTTGTCCCTTCAAATACTTGAAGCCAGCCACTATTCCCCCCAAGTCTTCTCTTCTGCAAAGTAAATATCCCTAATTCCTTCAACCAAACCTCTGTCTCTTGTTCTCTTGCCAACCCAGTCGTCTTCATCTTCTTCTCTATTCTGTCAAATGTATCAGCGAGACTTGAATACAAAGCACTCTAGATGCAGAGTCATAATGATAATCATAATAACAATATTTATAAATATTATTTATATTTAACCACATAAATTATGTGAATTTATAAAATTCATAATTCCATTTTTATAATTTTAAGTAATTGTTAAATTTATAATTATATATAAGTATATTTATAGAGCATCTACTACATACCAGATACTATTCTAAGCACTTTACAGATATTCTCATTTGATCCTCACAACAGTCTTGGAGAGAGATGCTATCATCATCATCCCCATTTTACATTTGAGGAAACTGAGGCAAATAGCAGTTAAGTGATTTGCCCAGGATCACACAGCTACTAGATGTCTGAGGCCAGGTTTGACCTCAGGTTTATCTTGACTTCAGGCTTAATGCTCTATCCACCAGGCCATGCAGCTAACTCAGAATTCTCTGTCCTCATTCTGAACACAATGCTTCTCATGGTAGTCTAGAATTACATTTGCTTGTGTCCACTGTGGGCTTGTGTTAAACTTGCAGTTTAGTCAAGCATCTGGCTGGGTCCTTCCAGCCCTGCCTGAGTGCCATGTTCTAATACACTCTAGAGAGCTTTCCTGGTTCCCCATTTTATCTAGGTCGCTGACTATTGGACCTTCTCTTGATCCGGGCAAGTTTTGTCTCGAGGTCCAGCCTAGCTTCAGCCCTTCCAGTCCTGGCTCCCACCTTCTGTCTATGGCCTTGCCTTTCCTCTTTCTGTCTCTGACCTTTAAATCCCAAATTTAAACAATTGTCTTAAAGGAGCCCAAGCAAGAGAGGCGTATCTTATTTGGTGCCCCTAGCATCCACATGCACTGGTTACCCCGTGTGCTTTTATCAGGCTGAATGTAAACTATAGCTCTGGTGATGTCTGTTAGTAGCATGAATCAGGAAAGAAGGAAAGAGGACCACAAGATAGACTTCTCCATCATGCCTCTGAAGTATCTTCATCTGGAGGATCACTTGAGGACCTTGGAAGTACTCTCACCTCTGAGTCCCCTCCTAGAACCTTTCTTTAAGGAGGGTACCCAGGCCAACCATCTCTTCTCACCTGGACTCCTGGATCCTGGACTTCTACATCATGTCCTTACCTGACAGGTACTTCTTCCATTCCCCACTTCTCATCTTCCTTTATGTGTTGTCTTCCTCTGTTAGAAAGTAAGTTCTTTGAGACCAGGGATTCTTTCTTTTTCTTTGTATTTGTATTTTCAGCATTTAGCGTATAAGTGCTTTTAAAAAAAAATACCCTTGCTTTCCATCTTAGAATTGATACAATTGTCGGTTTCCAAGGCAGAAGAGCTATAAGGGCTAGGCAATTGGAGTTAAGTGACTTGACCAAGGTCTGAGGCCAGATTTGAACCCTGGATCTCTGGTCTCCAGGTCTAGCTCTTATGTTCAAAGAACCACCCAGCTGCCTCCATAAATGCTTAATAAATGCTTACTGTCTGCTTGTTGATTGACTGACTCCTAAAATGAGACTACTGTGAAAGGAAGATAATATTTAGATACACACTAAATATAGGCATAAAATTACTTTATAAAATATGCAGCTTCCTGATAATGCACATATAATTCAGATCAACTTGCTTTCCATCTTTGAGGGGAGGGAGGGAAAGGAGTGGTGAGGTAGTTTGAATCTTTTAATTTCAGAAAAGTGTGTGGAGAGTTGTTATTAAATGTAGTTGGGAAAATAAAATAACTTTAAGTAAAAAATAAAATATGTAGCTTCCCATGCAAATAGATGCTTTATTAATTTTTTCCATCCTTATTTTCTCCATTTTCATGGTCATTCTCTTCTTTTTATCTTTCTATAGTCTTTGGGATTATAGATTTCGCTCAGGTCTGGGGAGAAATATGCAATTTCTCTTGTGACAGATATATATATATATTCAGTCAAAGGAAAAGGTTTCAGAAGGTGAGCAGTAAGAAAAAATAAGGAAAAAATACTGAAATTAGCCAAGCCAAGAGGCATAAAACTTAGTTAAAGACCTTGAGCATAAGCAGGTAAAAAAACAAAAAAGATGCTACTAGCAGAAGGGAATATAAACTCCCAATACAACTAAATGAGTCCAGGTGTTTATGAATAAGTGTTGCAAGACAAAGGACTATAAATCAACTCTCATTAAGGCAAAAGATCCTGTGGATTCCCAAAAGATCATAGAACCACAACAATATGTTCCTGAACTACTTAAGAGAAATAAGAATTGTGGAAGCAGAACACATGACCTGCACAGCAGAAGTATTTGAAAGAAGACAAAAGAAGAAAAAAAAGAAAGGTTGGGGAGGGAGCAGCTAGATGGCATAGTGGAAAGAGCACCAGACCTCGAGTCTGGAGGATCTGGGTTCAAATCCAACCTCAGACACTTCTTAGCAATGTGAGCCTGGCCTAATCACTTCATCCTGTTTGCTTAGCCCCTTACCTTTCTGTCTCAGAGTTGTTACTAAGACAGAAAATAAAGGCTTAGAAAAAAAAAGAGAAGTAATTGGAAGATTTAGAAATACTTGAATGCTTTAATAGAAATACTCAAATAGAAAAACTTTATTATTGTGGCAAGTTTTACCAAAGAAACAAAAGAGAGAATTAACTGATGGAGAATGCAAATACCCAGGAGTAAAGGGCAATTTGGGAGAAACAAAAAGCAATCATATTGAAAGAAAACATGATCTGTAGGTAGTGAAGCATATTGAGAGGAATCGTAAAAAACTCAGAGACTATAGATTTCCCAGAAGAATGTGATAAGAAAAAGAACCTGAACCAGATTATGCAAGAAACAGTTGGAGAAAACTACTAATCATAGAAAACAAAGTGTCTTTTGAAAGAATCCACAGATCTCTTCCAGAAAACAAAGAGAAAATAAAACAAAAAAACCTCTATGTTGTACTCTAAATGGTTAAATTTAAACATTCCAGTGACAAACCCCAAGTTCTACAAGTTTCCAGGGGAAAGAACTTCCAATATAAAGGAAAAGACATTTGAATAAAACAAGACTATTCTATAGCCACCTGAAAGCACAAGAGTGAATGGAATAATGTGTTCTGTAGTGTGAAAGAGCTCAAAATGCAACCCAAGCTGATGTTTTATTTTTCTTCCAATAAAAAGAGATGTCTGAAGCATTTTGACAAGAAAAACCAGACTTGTGCAGATTATTTGTTTTTCACATAGCATTTCCCTAGTCATGGTTCTGTGTGGCAAGGAGTACAAATATTGCCATCTTACTATTTTGCAAATCAGGAAAGTGAGGCTCTATGAGGTTAACACTAGGACAATTAAAGACATCAATTAATGCAAAAACAGTATAATTTAAAATTTTTCATCCCTCACAATCTAGTTATGGGGAAAGGACCCACAAAGGTGTGCACACCCAGAGGTACTTTTAAAACATCAAATGAACAACATATCAGAGAACAGAAACTCGAAGGATGATATGCAGAAACCACATCTTTTCTAAAATAACCAAACACTGTCTCATGGTCTGTTTAAAGAGGTGATGCTATTTGCAGAGGAAAGAAGAGTGGGTTGAGAGATGATTTAGTTTGTAGACCTGGCTTGGGACTAACTCGATATATGACCTTTGGTTAATCGTTCAGTTTTTCTAAGCTTCAGATTGGGCAGCTAGGTGGTACAATGAATGAAGCACTGGATCTGGAGACAAGAAGCCCTGAGTTCTAATTCAGTCTCAGAAACTTACCAGATATGTGCCCCTAGCAAGTCACTTAACCTTGTTTGCCTCAGTTTCCTCATTTGTAAAATGATGCGGAAAAGGAAATGCCAAACCACTCCAGTGTCTTTGCCAAGAAAACATCAAATGGAGTTACAAAGTCGGACATGACTAAACAACAATAAAGCTTCAATTTACTAATTAATAAAATGAAAAGGGCAGGCTAACTGATCTGTAAGGTTCCTTTCAATCCCTAAAGTTCTGTAATTCTTAAGATGATCTGGAAGGAAGAATAGAGGGGCTGGTCTTTTTAAAAGAAGACTTTCTGGCAGAGAATCACACGTACAACAATTCAGCCAGCATCCCACTACTTGTGGTATAGGCACATTTGAGGGAAAAGGGATCCCTCTTCCTGATTTTATGACACAGTATGACCATTGCCCAACTCTTTGCTATATGACCAGCCTCAAGACCTCCAGAAGCTCTCAGCAGAACCTAATGTGTGAGATTTTCCCCAACGGCACTCAGAACCCAAGGGACCACATACGTAGATGTTCAGAAAAAGTCATCCAGGGAATCCAACAGCTCTACTGCTATGCCTCATGGAGATCTCCCTTGACTCTTGCTCATTCTCCTTTCTAACAGCACAGGCTGGTCTTCAGAATGAAGGTTATTTTAGAAACACCATTCTAGCAGCCTGGCAGAACTAAATTTGTATAGCCTGGCTGCAGGCAGCCTCAGAGGAGGAAAGAAATTGATGCCACCAATAGTTATTGGTCAAGCCTGCTGCTGCCTTTCTGATGCATGGACCAAGTGCCTTCCTTGATTTTGGAAACACTAAGAGAGCTAACTGATCACAAAGGTCCCGATTATACAGAGATGCAGGTAATCAATCAGTTTTTTTTAATTTTTGTTTTTTTCAAACATTTATTAATATTCATTTTTAACATGGTTACATGATTCATGCTCCTCCTTTCCCCTTCGCCCCCCCGCACTCCCCCCACCCATGGCCGATGCACATTTCCACTAGTTTTGTCATGTGTCCTTGATCAAGACCAATTTCCAAATTGTTGGTAGTTGCATTGGTGTGGTAGTTTCGAGTCCACACCCTTAATCATGTCCACCCCGACCCATGCGTTCAAGCAGTTGTTTTTCTTCTGTGTTTCCTCTCCTGCAGTCCTTCCTCTGAATGTGGGTAGCGTCTTTACCATAAATCCCTCAGAATTGTCATGGGTCACTGTATTGCTGCTGGTACAGAGGTCCATTACATTCAATTTTACCACAGTATATCAGTAATCAATCAGTTTTTAAAAACATAACTATCAAATATCTGATGAAGAAGAGGAAGATTGCCGAAGGAAAAATTGCTCTGTTCTGATAGAAAATTGACAAGGAAAGGAACAGAGGTTGTTGATGTGAACAGTTGACAAGGTCCTTTTCTCTTCTGGTTTGCGGAAAAGAAAATCGTTTCTTCAATCAAACAACAAGCATTTATGAAGTTCCTCGAGGCACTGTACTAAGTGCTGGGGATACAAAGGTAAAAATGAAAGTTTCTGCCCACAGGGAATTTACATTTATCATAGACAGAGACACAGAGCAACTGGATGATGAGATACAGATGGATGGATGAGGACCTTCCTGGAATAGGGATTGTTTAAAAAAGAAAACCCCTTACTTTTTGTCTTAGAATTGATACTAAGTATAGGTTCCAAGGCAGGAGAATTGTAAGGGCTAGGCATTTAGGGTCAAGTGACTTGCCCAGGGTCACAGAGTGTCTGAGGCCAGTTTCGAACCCAGGACCTCCCGAACCACCTAGTTGCCCCGCAGCAGATTGATGTTCTGAGTTGCTAGAAATCTCTCTCATGACATTACTTTGCTTCTTCATCTGAGGCAGCCTATGTGTATGCTGGTTTGAGTATTGGTGGAGGCAGTGGAGAAAGTTTTGGGATTTGGGATCAGGAGGCACAGATTCCAGTCTCTGCTCTTCTATTCACTATTTGTATGATCTTAAACAAATCACTCATGTCCAGCTCTTCATGACCCCGAATGGGATTCTCTTAGTAAAGATCCTGGAGTGGTTTGCAGTTTCCTTCTCCAGTGGGCTAAGACAAACAGAAGTTAAATGACTTGCCCTAGCTAGGTGGTGCAGTAGATCAAATACTGGGTCAGGAATTGGGAAGATCTAAATTCAAATCTGGCCTCAGACTCTTCCTTAGCTGTGTGACCCTGAACAAGTCACTTAACTCTGTTTGCCTCAGTTTTTTCATCTGTCAAATGAGTCGGAGAAGGATAAGGCAAACCATTCTAGTATCTTTGCCAAGAAAACCCCCAAAGGGAGTCAGGAAGAGTCAGACACGACTGAACAACTAATGACTAAACTTTTCTGACCTCCAGTTTTCTGATTGGCAAAATGAAGAAGCTGAACAAGGTGACCTCAATTGTCCCTTCTAGATCTCCTATTAGTCTGAATAAATCATTAGAATTGCTATAGTGAAAATTACTATGACGTGATGAAAAGCCCCACAAATCCCAATGGAATATGTAAGAGGTGAGAGAAAAGAGAGAAGAGGAGGTTCAGGGATGGATGGGAGTCAAAAGGGTAATGAACTGACGAAGAGGAATAGATCACCGTGAGGGCAACTGGAGTGCCCAGCTGGAGGGTCAAGACTCTCTAGATCCCTGTGCCAACTTGGCTGAACCCCTAAATGGTGACTACTATTTATGGAACAATTGTGGTTCTTTAGTCATTTCAGTTGTGCCATTTTAGAGATGAGGAAACTGAGGCAAACAGGGTTAAGTGACAGGCCTAGGGTCACATAGCTCGTTTCTGAGGCTGGATTTGAACTCATGAAAATGAGTCTTCCTGATTCCAAACCCAGTGTTCTACCTACTATAACACTTAGCTACCACTATGGAGCACTTTAAAGTCTGTTGAATGGTGCTATATTATTTCATTTGCACCTCTCAACACCCCAAAAGGTGAATAGTTCGGGAATTATTTTGCCCACTTTCCAGATGAGAATGTTAAGGCTCACAGAGGTTACGATCTCTTTATCACACAGCTACAAAATGCCAGAGGCAAGATTTGAATCTGGGGCCCCCTAATTCTAAGCCCAGCAGGCTAGCCGTTCTCCCACAGTGCCCCTCGTCCCAAATGAATGCCTTGAAAGAGTTGGCATGCTCAGATGTGATTTGTGGCAGGGAATGTTCCCAGAGGAACCTTCCCCCACAGTCCCTCGGTGGTGTTTGTCAGCCATTAATTGCTCTCATTAAGTCATGTTCTGAAACTACTGCTCATCAGCTGGGCCCCATGTTGTTGGGCTGGAGAATGATTTAGTGGCGTAAGCTTGGGTTCCATCTGTCAGGGTGGGGAGGGCTGGGAAGGCAGGGGACGTGGGGTGTGTTTAAAGGGGTAGGGAGAAGAGCTCTTCAGAAGGGCTATCTTGCTCAATGGATGTCGGGAGGCCCCTTTCTGATTGCCCCACAACATCAGGGCCACACCCGCCTCACCCACTTCTCTGCCCCTGGCAGGCTCATTAAGCAGGGGAGGGAGGGAGCTCCAGTGGGCTTGAGGCTTTCATAAGAGCCAGCTCCCTCGGATGACTGGGGAAATCACTGTCCCACCTCAGCGTTTCCAAGATCCCGTGCAGGTGCAAAAGGTCCGCTGCCCCCCCCCCCAGCTCAACACCCCCACCCCGCCCACGTCAGACAGTACCCCTGCTCCCGATTTTCTCAGGTTAAGAGACCAGAACCTCTTATAGATTAACTTCGCAAAGCACGTTGACATATATTCATGGAAACTCCATGAGGTAGGCAGGGCAGGTACTATGATCCCTATTTGACAGATGAGGAAGGCGAGGCGCAGAAAAGTAGTTCCGTGCTTTTTTCTAGTATACGTTATTTAAAGTAGGGTAATTGGTTCCAGCCCAACAAAACTATGCGGTGCGAATTCAAATATTGCAACCACTTCACAGAATTCATTATTCCCACGAATTAGAACTTCACTACCACATTATTTCAAATGGAGATCTGTTCCCACCTGATTTCCAACTGAGGTCCCTTCAGGACCATAGAGGTTTTTTGTTGTTTTTAAATCCATATCTTCTGTTTTAATATCAGATCTAGGGCAGAAGAACGGGAAGGGCTAGGCAGTTGGGTTAAGTGACTTGCCCAGGGTCACCCAGCTAGGAAGTGTCTGAGGTCAGATTTGATTTAGGTCTTCCCAACTCCAAAGATCATAGAATTTTAAACTGGCAGAGACCTTAGGCATTATTTACCCTAATTCCCTCCTTGTATCTCCAGCCCCTTGCTGCCATTTTTAGAGATGAAGATTTTGAGCCCTAGGACTGCACAGAGCTAATCAAAGAGCGGGAATTAAGACTTGGGACCCATGAACTGAAATCTAATGCCTTTTTTACTGTGCCATAGTATACACATTGGAATAAGGGAATTTATGGCACCTACTATGTTCAGCCATTTGCTGAGAGCTTTGGTTTTTATAGTTGTTTTCTTCTCTCTCTCTCTCTCTCTGTCTCTCTGTCTCTCTCTCTCTCTCTCTCTCTCTCTCTCTCTCTCTCTCTC